>NW_028277040.1:11725555-12026111 GCF_059951505.1 Python bivittatus
TCCAACTGTTTATCCATCAAGCCCAAAAGGAAAGCCTCTGGTTTTGATTGAATATTAATCTTTAAAATCTTCTGTATGCATCTCATTCCATTTTTGTCCACCAGAGATGATAGAACATCCCTTCTTGTTGTTCACATTTCCAACATACAGTTGAAGTACCTTTATACATTTTAGAGAATTTTTCTGGTGACAGGTACCAACAATATATCGTTTTCTAAAAGTTCTCTTTAAGGTTACAGCGCGGTGTAAATTTCAGTCCTTTCTGCCACATATTTTCCCATTCCATCTGTATATTGTAGCCAAAGTTTTTAGCCATTTTATCATACAGTCCTTAACTTGTTCATCTTCTGCCTCTATTTTCAGTAAAAATGTATACATCTTTGCAATAATACATTCATCATTAATACCTAATTCTATTTCAAGTTCAGTCTGATATTCAAAACCATAAGTCCTTTTATCCATTTTAAGTCTTTCTTGTAATTGTACAGAGGAAAACCATTGACACATGTATCCTTCTGATATCAATTCCTCTCTTGTCTTTAATTTAATGTCCTTTTTGAAAAAAATCCAATACGTCACCATAAGTTAACCATTTATCTTTAGTTATCATTATCTCTTCTATAAAAAGCTTCTTGTGGTGACAACCATCTCATAAAGGAACCTTCAGAGACAGCCTAGATTTATATCTGTGCCATATTCTCAATATGGCACATCTAATAAAATGATTTCTAAAATCTACATAAATTTAAACTTTATCATACTGTAAATAGTCGTGCCACCCAAATCTTAGATCATGCTCCCTAGTTCCAATAACCTCCTATTTCTCAAAGTCACCCACTCTTTCATCCAAACCAAACAACAACTTGAAAAATACAATTTCATATCCAGGAGACCTAAACTCCTCTTTCTTTAGCATCTTGTAAAAGTTTGTACATAATTTGCAGGGTTTTTGCCTTGCCACTCAAATTTTGATATTTAGATACCATTGTTTTAAATGGAACATCAGTTGTCATAACAAGTATTGTTTGAAACAAAAATAACATTCTAGGTAAAACATTTGTCTTCATTACAGAAATTCTTCACAACAATAACAATAACAATTGTATTTTTTTCCCATCTTAATATATCTTTTTTAATTTCATTCCAAGTCTTAACATAATTATTTTGAAATGACAATTACTAGGTGTCAAATTCACCCCCAAATATTTAACCTTTTTTTTAATCTAAAAACCTGTTTTGTTCATCAGTTCTTCTTGTTCTTGTATCCTTATATTTTTCGTTAGCATTTTAGTCTTTTTTTAATTAATTTTAAAACCAGCCAAAACACCAAATTCTTTCATTTTTTTTCATTAAAGCATCGATTCCCTTCAAGGAATCCTCCAGCACCAACACCAAATCATCCGCGAAGGCTCTCAACTTATATATCTCTTTCTTAATTTTTATGCCCCTTATCTTCTCATCTCTTCTTATATCTCTATTCAAAACTTCCAAAACTAGAATAAACAATAGGTGGACAACCTTGTCTTGTTCCCTTTTGTGTCTCACATGATTTAGTTAAGCCTCCAGTCACAATAATTTGTGCTTTCCGTGATGTGTAAATCGATTTCACTCCTTTTATTAAATTCTCTCCAAAATCCGTATCTTCCAAAATTTGAACATAAAAGGCCAATTTAAATTATCAAAAGCTTTCTCTGCATCCCAAAAAATTAATGCAGCTTGTTTTTCATTATGCTGTTCCAAATATTCTATAATGTCCAACACTGTTCTAACATTATCTTTTAATTGTCTTTTAGATAAAAATCCACATTGATCTTCATGAATCAATTCTTGTAATTTAATTTTCGATCTATTTGCTAAGATCCTTGTGAACAACTTATAATCATTATTCAATAATGATATTGCTCTATAATTTTTAGTTAGAGTCAAATCTTGTCCTTCTTTACGTAATAGCGCTATATTAGCCTCCTTCCAAGACTCCAGCATCCCACCTTCCACCAATACAGAGTTCATCATAGCTTGGAGCAGTTGTAAAATTTCATCCTCAAAATTTGATCCTGGAAACCCTTCTGGTCCTGGTGCTTTACTTGGTTTATCTTTTTTATAGCTTGAGATATTTCCATTATTGTTATAGGTCCATTCATAATCTGTCTTTGGTTATCTGTAAGCTTTGGCAAATTTTGTTTTTTTAGGTAGTCATCTAGTTTCTCTAGAGAGAGTTCCTGTCTTTTATATAAATTAGAATAATACTGATGAATTTTTTTTTTGTATAGTCTCATTATCCGTTATTGCAGTATCACCCTTTTGAAGTTTCATAATCATTTTCTTTTCTTTCTCCTTTCTTAATTTATATGCCAACCATCTTCTTGGTTTATTTGGATATTCAACGTTTTTTTTTGTTTAACATACAGTATATAGTTGTTCCTATAGAAGTTTAATTTGGTTTCATATACTTAACTTTCCTGCTGCTAACTTTAATTCATCCTCTTTCCTCTTTGTCTCCTCCAAAATAGCTTGCATTTTCTCTTGATTCCTCTTTTTGAACTCACTATTATGCTGTATGAAATACCCTCTAATAAAAGCTTTGCTTGCATCCCAAACAATTCTCAAGTGTGTACCTTTATTTAGATTATTCTCTTTTTTATTTTATTTTTTGTTTTTGTTTTTAATTTGTATTCATATCTGTATTGGAGATAGTCGGAATCACTTTCTGTTTCATCTTTCTACTTGATCTCACTCTTTTAGTTTTTGTCTTTTTCTTTTAGTACTATCTTCTCTCTCTTCTATTCTTTCTGATTTGTATTTTAATTGTACATTTTATATATCTAGAGTTGCCATTTTTCTGTCTCCATATATCCACTATAAATAAATTGTCCATCAAATATATATATTTTAGGTAAATTACCCTGATTCTTTTTAACTTCCTTCTCTGATATTCTATCAATTGTGAGTATACCACTCCATTCCAATCTCCCATCAGGCACCAATTTTCATGAGAAAAAATTATCAGTTTTCCATAAGACATTTAAAAAAAATTTCCTTTGTCTTCATTTGGAGCATAAAGACAGCTTCACCTTTCTTGCTCAAGGTATTTCCCTCAGCAGAGCTTTCTTTTGTGTCCTGTTCATTTTTACTGGGGAGAAAGTCATGTGAGGAAAAGGATGACCATGTAAGGTGAAAACACTTCAGATTGCTGGGAAATTGTGAAGGTGGAGGCAGGATGCCCTTTTCTATGCATGCGCAAAATGGCAGACAGATTTGTTGTTGTTGTTTACAAATAACCAAACTGTTCACCCTAGATAAAAAGTTCTGTTTATATTCATCCATCTCAGGTATGTGAAACCATGGATAAGAGACTTTAGATAAGAAGGTCCATCTGTACCTGAATCTCAGTGAAGATCTCAAGGCCTTTCAATCAGTCCACATAAATTCAACTTCCCTTTGAAAGTGTGTGCTTCAAAACTGATTTGGAAGAAGTGCTCTATTGTGTATATCAACCCAAATATGTCTATTCTATCCCTGTGGAAGGTCTGTACAGACTCAACATCAAGTAGACATTAGGTCTTTGGGATTTTAAATTCAATATACATGCCCACTTTAGACTGACACTTCAAGATGTATTTTGTTGCTATCACAAGTAGTTTGACCCAATATTATGAAAACTCAGTATAATGACACTGATTTTGTTGTGAAAGATAGAATATTCACTACTAATTTTGGATCTAAAATGGAAGAGGCAGCTACAGATGGCAGAATGCAATATGCATTGTTCAAAACTGTACACCTTGTACTGATGTACAAATACATTGGAAAAACATCCTGATTATATTACAGGTGTAAACACAATTTTCAAGCACCTGAAATTATAGTCTGGCACAGAAAAGGTGTTTCTTTACTTTTAGACATAAATCACTGCTCACTTAAATTACTCTAATTCCAATGGTACTCTTCCTAAACTGAATGTTAGTAAATCTTAGAGAATTGACTTAATCAAATGGATGGGAAGGAGATGACATTCCAGCTGGCTTCTGAAGCAGTCTTCTGAAGATATCAAGTCACTCATGCCTAGCTATTCATTCATTCTGAGTCTGCCATTAATAAAGAACAGGAAGAAGTTAAAATCTTGCTGTATGGAAAGTGTGTACAGTTGAACAATACAGTTGAACAGCCAAACATGTTTCCACAAAAGTGAACCCTTAGAATCTCACCTCCAGTAAAGCCATCCAAATAGCTGGAAGGAAAAGTCAACTGCTCTGTAACTTTGAATACAAAGGGAAGGCTATCCTACCTCTGTTATCAGTGCCTTTATCTCAAACACCGGTTTAGGTCCAAATAAGGGGGTTGGAGGGATGGATGGGTGGGTGGGTGGGTGGGTGGATGGATGGATGGAGATAGATAGACAGACAGACAACAGACACACACACACATGCATTTGGCTTACCCTTCAAGAGTATATTCCTTCTCAAAAGTATGACTGCACATTATCACATCTGTTGCTGGGACTTATTTGCCAACCTATTTTAAAGGGGGCAGGAGGGGACAGTGTGTGAAATGACCAAACTTCTGGACAAGTAAAATGTTCATAAACACTCTAAGAATCTAGCTTGTAAGCTAAGACAACAGAAAGTCTTTTCTAGAGCTTTTAAAGCCATAGCTACAAAGATTTGCATTGTCCTTGAATTATTCATTTGTAGAAAATATTCTGGCTTCTTCAAATGCATTAGCCCTCATCTCTTCTTCCTAAACTTGCATTGAAAGACAAAGGTATTTGGGGTAGAAAAATGAGGTGGACTGTACAGGACTTTGTTGAACTGCTATGGATTAGCATAACCAAATCTTCCCAATTGGTCCAATTTTGTGAGATGAGTAGCAATAAAAATTGTTAAAGTTCAGTTTCCAGTGTGGGAAATGGGCAGCATTACAAGATTCAAGATCACAGTGGCAGAGGGGTTTATAGACATAGGGAAGACATCTGCTGTCTCAGTGTGGGCTATATGAATGTGCCCAGGAGGCAATTTTAACTAAGATGCTGATGGTAATGCAGTTACAACACTGAGAAGTTCATGAGCAAGTTTACTTTCTATAGTAATGAAGATTAGGGATGGGAGAGAGATTTATTCAGTTCAACTTTGAATCAAAATAACTTGAATGTGAATTTACATAATTTAACATTGCCAAACTAATTCATGACCCATCAAAGCTGAGTTGATCTTCAATACTTGAACTTCTCTGAACTTTCCATTACAGTTTGCCTACCAACTATAGTTTATATTAGGGAAACATTTGCACAGCAATGCATTTATTCATGGGAATAAGGTACAATAAAGCATTATATGAGAGAATGTTGTTTATTTTGCCTAATAGACTCAATTTTTTTGCAAACAATTATGCATACATTTGGAGATATCTGTATAAAAATACACACAAACTTTAGTGCACATTTTGTTTAAAAAAAATCATAGAAGGATTACATAGCAGCAGAAGAATTAAGATGAACTGAAGATATGAATGGGGGGGAAAAAACATGAGAAATGGAGAAAATCAAACATATAAATTACCAGGAGCACTGTAACAATGTATTATGCCATATGGTCTATTTAATCAGGTTGTGGCCTATTTAATTCCAGTTACTGCTTCCTCTTTTTCTTTCCTTCCCTCTGCAATTACTATTTTTCTGCATATTTATACATTTGACACTGTATTAAATGCATTCAGCAGAACTGTGATGAATGAAGGGATAAAATCTGTAGGAAGGGCCATCTGCCCGCCTAAGGCAGCATGGGAGAAAGAACACTTGCCACATTGTTGTTGATAAAGTGGCTGCCTGTAGCTGGGACTCAATTGTATTTTAATATACCAAAATAGTTTAATTATCTTCCTAAGACATTGTGTCTATTCTACCAACAAGAACTTAAGCGTGAATTTGTATTTCAGCTATGATGTTGTAGTTTATAAACACAGAGACATACAAGTATATTCTCAACACTCGTCCCTTTTGGGGTAAGTAACATTATACAAAGTACCCAAAGGCAAAGAAATGAAAGCATGAGAAACAAAAATATACTTGAAATATTGCCTTTTCTTGTTTAACCTTTTAACCTTTTTCTTTTGGAGCATCTAGTGACTTTCTTGGGCTTCCCCACTACTACCCACTAGTGACACACCTCTATCATCATCACAATGATTCCTTAAACATAATAATACATAATAATAATTAATATAATCCATAAATACATTAAACAACCAAAGGACATCACACATCCTTGTCTTGCTTCCTTTTCAGTGTTGAACCATTTGCTCAGCATTCCATTTCTTCTTAAGAATGCTACACCTCCATCATCTACTGCTCTTATCTAATTCAGCAACCACCCTTCATATTCACATAAAACATTCCATAATTCAACCCTATTCACTTTCTTTAAGTCAATAAATGTATAATAAGCTTTCTTTCGTACATTCCTACATTTCTCAGTGACCTGCTGAAGAGCAAAAATCTGGTCTTCATACTCTCTGCTCAGCATAAAGCTTCATGGCTTTTTCCAAATGTTGCTAATTGTTATTTCTCATATTCTTTGAATCCAGATTCCGCCAAACACCTTCCTAAGCGCACTTAACAAACTAACTCCCTTATAATTTTTGCATTCACTTTTGCCACCTTCCCTTTTTGTATAGGGAACAACAGTGGCATTCCTCCAATCATCAGGTATAGTGACAGTCTTCACGTACGTTAAACTTGCCACACAGCTACTCCATGGACATAGTCCATATTTTAGCAGCTCTCCTGTTACCATTTATACCTGCAACCTTACCACATTTCAATGTTCTTACAGTATTTATTACTCCCTTTTGAATCTCTTTTTTGCTTAGAGACTTAACAGTTATACCATTTGTTACCATGCTCCTCTTTAATATATCATTATTATTCCCATACATATTCCTAAAATATTCCTTCCAGCATTCCCTCACAAGTTTCTTCCCAAATAATTTCATGATTTTTATTCACAAGTCCATTCATTCTGCTAGAAGCTCCATCTTTAACCCTCTTTATCCCATTTCAAACTAGTTTTACAACAATCCATCAAAATCACTACATTTTGTCTGCTACTTTCAGTCTTAATAATCCCTTGCTTTCTTCAACTACATTCTTTGCAGTTACCTTTTTTAGTGTATATATTATTATATGGTAGCCTTTTCTCTTACGTGCATTTTCCCTCCACAGCTTCTTTCATTTTACCATTCCGTTAAAATCCTTTTTCTTATTTCGCATTAGTGTAACTCTTCACATTCTTTGTGGTGCTCTGTAACACAATTCTTTTCATTCTGTTTCAAACAGCTTTGACATCCTTTTTACTTAAGTCCACTTTCTATTTACCTTGATGGGAGAGTAATCAATCTTGATACTTGATCATACAGGACTTACACTTTCTATTCTTGCAATCTTTCTATTTTCACTCTTCTTTCTTTCATTCTTTCTTTTTCTTCCATGTCTGCTTTTTTCCCAAGATCCATTTTTGTCACTACCAAAAAATACCCTGTCCCACAATTAAAACTTGCTATTACTCTTGTATCCTTCACTCATTCTTTCAGTCTTGTATCATAAAGTATAACATCAGGCTTTTTATATTTATTCCTTTGACATGTGTGCATAGGAATTGACATCCTTAAAGTATGCATTTGAAGGAAACAAACCTTTTTCATAGGAAGTACTTTTCAAATAGTCATCTTTCTCATTCATTCTTGGGTTTCTACATAGTTCAATTGCTTTTTATTGTATGTACTCTTTAGTCTCATTCCAACCCATCCATTCATGTCACCAAACATTCTTCTCCCTCCCTGAGATTGCATTCATTTAGTATGTTGCATAATTTTTCCTAAAGCTGGTTCTTCTTTATCACAATTCAGTGGAGTATAATATGCAACTCTCACATAACTATGGACTCCTACTTTCACATAACCCCCTCCCCACAACTTTGATTACACCAATTCATACTTTCTGGTATAGTTTTTAGCCCTTTTGTTCATAACTAAATCTACACTATCACTTTCCTGCATGTTTTCATCGATTCCACTCCACAACATCAGACAATCTCCATTATGATCTAGTACACCTTTCCCTTTTCTTGTAGTTTCACAGACATAACATATCAATTTTTCTTTTTTAAATTTTATTTATTAATTCATACGATGTATCATTTACTCCTCTTACATCAAAGTTGTAATATACTGGCATCACCAAAAGGGTCCATAAAACCTGCTGTTCATGACAATTTTGCTCAAAGCATTCACAAAGCTGAAATCATCACCAAATGAGCCCATAGTCATACCCCTGCCACGTGAAGCATTTCCTGCTAACAGTAAGGACATATTACCTATCGGTTTGGTCCATGTTAGCCAATATGCCACAAGGAAAGCTAAAGACCAGTTTTATCCAAAGCACATTTATACTATTCTATGCAAGTTAGGATCTCTAATCTTAGTTAAATTTTCTAATCTGAAGACAACTTTGCAAACCAGCACAGTATTGCCCATATTCTATCCATGCAGTGCACTGATGTCCTCAAGATGCAATAATGCATGTGCATGTAATGCATTCAAAAGTTGCTTTGATTTAATAAGTAGATACTATGGATTCACCTGATCCTTTCTGGAAAGGTGTTGGTCAGTTCAAGTGCTTTTCAAATCATTTTGTTTGTAACATGCTAATGACTAGAAGAATATATTCTAAAGCCATCTTCCTCAGCTAGAATCCTTAGATTCATCTTCTCATAATTCTCATAATTCCCAACCAGCAAGAATGTCTCAGGCAGTCTAAACCTAGTTCTTGTCTTTATCACAGCCATTCAGGTATTAGTTTGCTCCATCAGGTTTTCTGCAGTTTCTGTTTTATATAGAGTTTTCATTAACATATCATTTTTGTACGCATTTGTGCAAGTATGCAAGCATGCGTTTTTTGTGTCCAACTTTCTCCAATGTATCTTTTAGTGCATGGTTTTTGAAACGAGAGATATTTCCAGACAGACATTAGCAGACATAATGAATTATTTGTCTGTTCACCCGATAATGGATTCCACTCTACCAAATAACACCATTTTATCTGAGAAGAAATACACAGTGGTTTTCTTTTACCTTCCTGAAGCCACAATGGCCAACAGCCATCCCAGGTGGAAATTACAGGAGCTGTAGCCAGTATATAGGAAAGTAGGAACCCCAGGTTGGGGAAGTTGCCTTAAAAGCAACAACAATTATTTCAAACTGTTATGGGAACAGAACTGGCAACCATTTATTGAGCTGATAACTTGAATTGCTTTTCATGAGCAACAACACAAAGAAAAGATTGATAACCTGATTCTTGTTTCCAGGAGCATGTGAGTAGCATTGTTGATATTAACTAGAATGCCAAAAGACACAACCAGACTTCTGCACTGATTAGTTGTAATGGATATTCTGGGCACTTCTTCCTGTTATAGGCAAAGGCAGACAAACAATTTAATTATTTGGGGGAAGAATTTAGATCCTCAATTTTCAGACTGCAGGGATCTAAATTCTCAAGCTGTTGCAAAATAACATCCATTTCTCTTGATTACTCAGTGGATTTTCGGTAGGGATGACATTTGATCCCACTTCATTTGAAGGAAATACACCAGTTAAAACCAGTTAAATACAGGGCTATATAATCATCATCATCATCATTATCATCATCATCATCAACATCATCATCATCCACAACATTTAAGATTTAACCACTGCAGTGTCTGTCAACTCTCTATGTTCAATCATATTTTAAGAAAAGATCATGTGGAAAATTGTGTTGGGTTATGTTCTAAAGTCATCTGTTATAACAAGACAGTAGAATCACAGGGTCAAAAAGAACTGTAAATCATCCAGTTGATTGGGCAGACCTAAGGCAAGAATAACCTCATTTTTTCAGGAAATGTACAACTCAAGCATTTCTTCCAGTAAAACAGTGTTGAATAAAATATATCTTTGAAGAGAAAAAATGAGTCCATTGGAAGAGTAGTACTTCATGGAGGAAAGAAGGTCCTCTGTTAACCCTAGATCTTGAAGGCAAGAATACAGGTCATTGATCAATACTCCAGAACAGGAGCAGACATTTTTGCCATCTTATTATCATTGTCTTATGATGTTATGGCTCATGTTTTCTTATTTCTTATTGTGGTTGATCTCAGATAGTGACATACAGATGTCACTGGTAGGGGCAGGACTGAACTTTTCAGTCCCTTGGGAAAAGAGAATTGGGAAGGCTACTTAGATCATTAAACCTACCTGAGGTTTACCATACCTATTGGAGAGTTTATTTTCTTGTAAATTGTGCTGTGAACACTTTGCAGTCCAACTTCAGCAGTGGGGACTCAATGGCTGTAAAAATGTACCTGGGAAATTCTTGAGAGTCAAGGGTTTATTGGCTCCCAGATTTATTTATTTATGTTTCAATTTTGCCACCACCCATCTCACTGTGGAGTGACTCTCTAACTACAAGATTAACACTCTTGTAATATAAAATGGTATCAGTAAACCCATTTAAAGATGCAGAGTGCTGCAATCGTTTAAGAAGGAAGTTTAGAGTGGTTTCTGTAAATTCTGCCCATGTTCCATTCAGGAGGCAGTGTTTAGAACAGTTTTCAATACCTGCTGCTGTTGAAATTTGCAGCATAATCTCTTCTGTGGGATACGTTGGCACTGGGTCTATGCTTATAACAAAAAGATCAATGGCCAGAGACTTTCCTCTCTCTATTTCCCAGAAAACATATTTTCTAAGAGGACTGATATGGTACTTTCAAAACTTCAGAACTACAGATTGGGTTCAGAGTTTTGTGGAAATTCAGATACAGACTGAAGTCTATTCCCATGGCCTTGAACAATCTGTCCAGATTACTGCCTTGTGCTGTTGGATTTAGGATTTGACTGAACCTGGGGCACATCCCCAGTGTCTAATAAAGAATTAAAAGCACTGGAACTTCATCAGTTGTATAGGAGAGGAACTAGGGGAAATATATATTAGAAGGTCCTTTTCATGAAGACTTTTATGGTTCTTGATCATTGGGCCCTTTAAAATGTGTCTGGTGCTGACAAAGTAATGTCTGGCTATAATGAAACAGTAGCTTTCCTTGATCTAAAGGGATAGTCAAATCTGATGCATTCACATACATTCAGTTTTTCCTGGATGCCAATTCTTTTGTCCCTACATCCATATCAGTTAACAAATTCCACAAGCCGTCCTCCCAATATTATGCACACATTTTCCTGCACAGTTACAGTATTACAATCTATGTAAGCACCTGTCCTAGGAAGAGCAATTCTTGAAAGTAATTGTTCCCGAATCCAATGCATTTCTGTGTGTATGTTGCTCTGATACATACATTTTTGTGCACGCCTTTTCTTTGTACCTATGCATATTTGTATATTTTTTAGCCATATAAAAGATTTCTGAAAAATGTGTGTTTCTTTTTTTAATTCACATGTGTGCTTTCCCTTATTTGGGAGACTGGATTTGAATAGATGTAAAGGAAAAGAACAAATAAAACAAAATGAATTTGTCATTCATTCCTTGTTTTCAGAATATTATTGACTGGATTCATATTTGTGTTTCTGCAGCCTCAGATCCTATATCTGGGCATAGGTATGGACTGACCAATTTGTAAATGAGCAGAAGATGAGTCTATGATTGAGTTTCCAATTAAACAAAAAAATTCCCATGAAATTTTCTTTGTTTCTAAATTGGCTCAATTTAGGAAGGTCTCCTCTAGCAAAGAAGCCACACATTTGGCAGTAACTGTGCATGGCTGAGCAATGCAAGAGTAAAATGTATCCTATTTCCTATAGTCATGTAGATTCTCCTCTTTCCAAATTCCCCTGCTGGATAATTCAATCACTATGAAAGCTGCATGAGACAGTGGTTTTGATTCACTGAGATCTCAGCTTTTGAGTTTAGGTTTACAGCAATTTCCTTTCAGGATTCATTAATCTGGACATGAAATTGCAACCACACTAACGTGTGGGTGTTCAAAGATTCATTTTCACCATTGTGTAACCCTCTCCCCCAGCAATTGTGCCAGAGCCATAGAATGAGCAGAATATAGGGATAAGTCCTCTGTATCTTAGCTCCTTAGATTCCTGGCTGCTTTGGATACAGATCAAAGGAGTGTATATACATTTTTGTTTCAATGATTTTGTATTCATAGCTGCATAATGTCTTGTTAATCAACTACTTTCAGCATACCAAAGAAAGGCAAATAAGTGAGAGCCAAGGGCAACGCAGCAATGTTTTTCTTTGAAAAAAATGAAGATAAAGCTGTAAATGAAGCTGAAAATTGTTAAAAGAACCATGATTGCTAAATAAGCTTATTTGCTAAGCCAGGATTTAAAAGGTTTGTTTGTAGGTTCGCATTTTAAGCTAGAAATAGAAACTGCATTACTTTGTAGGACTTGATATTCCTGCAAAATCCTACTTTTCAACTAACCTACCTTCCACTTGGACCAAATATACTAAATCTCATGCCTGATCTTTCTGCTTCTCTCAGTCACATCCTTCCACTTGTCTTTCTCTTCATGTTCTCTGGCATTCACTTCCTTTCTCTGCCACTCCTGAGAAGTCTCATCAATTCTGTATAGGAACTTTTCAACTTCCCTGGTGTGCTGCTTATAGAAAACCTCTCATCAAATCTTTTACTTTTGCCTAGTAGAGGCAAAAGAGGTGATAATTTCAAAGTTTCTTTTACTATCCAATTGCTTGGAGTCTCCCACACATATTTGCACTGTCACATTCCCCTGTTTGCTTTGTTAGTCAGCTTGTTTTCTGGGGAGCTGGCTTCCTTATATGTCCCCTGGAACTGCCTCAACTTGCTCAGCAGCAAGCAATGTTCCCATCACATTTAATGGTTAATGAATAGCACAATGGACAATCAACAGCATTCTGGAAACAGTCAGCAATGATCAGAAAATAGCCAGCAGCAATCAGCCAACAATCTCCACCTATGTGGCTCTTCTTCCTCCTCTCCCTTCTCCCTCCTCTCACTCCTCAGCTGAACTCCCACACAAAACTCCCTTGTTTGATCTCCTTGTTGCTCACTCAACAAGCTTTGTCCTATGTAAAAACTATATAAGCCACTTTCTTAACTCTAATGCAATCAGACAAGTCCTGAGTACTATCCATCATAAAAAAGAACATAAAGCCAGATGTTACATTGGTGCACTTACATAAGCAGCTGCATTGGTTCACTTACATAAGTTACTGTCCAAGTGTATGCAAGATGTCCTTCACATAGCATGAAGACCTTCATCAGCTAAGCAATTTAAAATTGAGAACTTGCTTTCATTCTTCCCATAGTGCTGAAAGTTATATGACAGAAATGCCACTGGAGTGATATCTGGAGAAAATATTTCCCTTCTTCTAAATCTTCCTTATAAAATTATTCAGAACAACCCAACCCAAGAAGGTCCATCTGAGCAAAATGTGCACATCTGGTACCACGTCCAGTTCCTTTAGAGAAAATGCAATTTTCTCTAAAGGGACTGGATGTGGTACCAGATATGCACATTTTCTCATGGAAAGTAAGATGGGAAAGTTCATAGTATTACATCTCCATATTTAGACAGGTAAAGGATCAAGATACTGTGATATAAATTGCTTTTAAAATTGCTCTGAAATATTAAGATTCACAGTAATGAGCCTGTCTAGAGCTTGAACTTTGCAGAAGAAATCCTTCTAAAGATGCCCTGACTTAAAGAAGTCTTCTAGTGGGAGAGGACCTCCTCTGGCATCATCTGAAAACCAGCAATTAGTACCCATACTCACAGCTATGATAAAGCACATCAAGATGCATCTCTTGGGGTTAATTTTTGAATACTTCCATTTATGGCTTTTATTGCTGATTGATAATACGGGTATTGCTGTACTTGTAATTGTATGTTTTGATTGTTTTTGACATCTCTTTCTTTCTCTCTCTCTCTCGCTTTGTGTTTTGTTTAGCTGCCTAGAGTGCTCTTTTTAGGCCTGCAAATGCAGACTATAAATCCATTAAGTAAATAAATCAATGTACCTTTTTTAGACTTGCCACACTGATGGCAACAGTATCCACAGCTGAGTGTATTCTGTAACCCACAATGATTGAAAAATAGAATATCAACCTTCTTGTCCCTGTGGAATTCAGAAAGTCAAGGAAGGAGAGTAAATTTCCACCTCAGTAATGATGTGCAAATTGTTAGAGATTCTGTGTCAGATTACCCCTGGACAATGGTGTTCACACTTCTGCTGTGACTAGAGCTTCCCTGCTCTGGAAGAAAATACAGGTGTGAAAAAATCCTAATACATGTTCGTTTATATTTCTTATTAAGTTCTCTTCCATTCCTCATGTGGATCATTTGCCTAGTATGTGTTTTAAGATTTCAAGATGCATTCCCTACATTCAGTATATCTTACTGATGCATAACAAATAAATAAACTTTGTGTTGGTTTCATTTTTCCTACCAATTTTCCCTGTAATGAAAAATATGTTTATTATATATTTATTATCTCATTTTATATAGTTAGCCACTCAACATGTGATTCAGGGAGGTATATACAATTAAACCAGCAAAAGAATAAAATATAACAAAACATATTGTGCCATAAGCAATTCAAACAACCAGTCAAGATGGACTCATAAAACCTTCTGAACCAATTCAAACAACCAGTCGAGATGGACTCATAAAACCTTCTGAACCAATGCTGGGGGGTGGGGTGGCAGAGCTAATTTTTTAGAGCCTGTAGGAAGATAGTCTGGGTTGGAGCCATCCATATCTCTGGGGGGATGCTGTTTCATTGACTAAGCATGGTGACAGAATAGGCATGTCTTCTGGATCCAGCCAGATGACACTGCTTAAGTGATAGGACCCTGAGCATGCCAACCTTGTCAGATCCTATTGGATAGGCAGAGATCATTGGAAAGAGATAGTGCTCCAAATAACCCAGGCCCTGCATCATGAAGGGCTTTATAGGTAGTAACTGACATCCTGAATTGCACCCAGAAGCCCACTGATCACCAATGCAGCTCACAAATTAGCAGTTGTATACGGGAATTCCAAGCTAAGTCCATAACTACCCGTGACAATGCATTCTGAACAACTGTAGAGTTTGAGTAGTCTTCAAGGGCAGCCTCATGTACAGTGGACTGTAGTAATCTCGATAAGAGGTGACCAAGGCATGAGTAATTGTAAGTAGGGCCTCCCATTCCAGGAACTGGGCACAAGATGGATTTGTTCAAAAGCTCTCCAAACTATGGATACCACTTGCCACTTTCAAGCAAAGCTGTGAATCTAGGGGGACCGGCAAGTTGAGCACTGTGTCTGTCTACAGCAGTGCAACTCCATTCAGAACCAATGATGGAAAATCTCAGGATCCAAGTGGCCCCAAAATGCACAGCTCCTTGGTCCTGCTATGGTTGATTCTGAGCATGATCTTCCCCATCCAGACCCCCCACAGCTTCCAGATACCTAGACAGAACCTCAGTTGCATTACTTGGCCAGCCATAGATTGAGATTTATAATTAATCCCATGTGGAAGGAAGATCTAACCCAAGCAGATTCATGTAGATGTTAAACAAAACAGGGAGAGATCTGAGCCCTGAGGGATTCCTGTAAAGCAAAGGGCAAAGGTTAGCCACTCTTGTCCTATTAATACTGACTAAAGAAAGAAAATCCGCTTCAGCACTGTGCCTCCCACTCCTATCCCCCTTTGCTGGTCCAGAAGGATACTATGACTGATGGTCTTAAAGGCCACCAAGAGATAAAGGAGCACTAGGATGGATGCACCACTCCATCCCTGTCCCACAAGAAAGAAGTGTGCCCAGGCATGCAACCTGACTGGAAGTGACCCAGATGATCCATTTCCTCCTCTGAAGCTGAAGCCAGATCACCTTCTTAACATCATTCCCCAGAAAGTGAAGGTTGGAAATGGGTCAGAAATTGTCCAACACCATTGGGTCTGGTTATGGCTTCTTGAGGGGGTATACCAATGGCTCCTTAAGCACAGACTGAACCACCCTATCACCCTGTAAATGTATCCAGACATTATTGTTACCCCCCAAGAGGCCTTAATCAAACAGGTTGGATATGGATTTAAAGATATTTATATTTATGGTTCCATGTCTACTTTCTCAGGGCCAAACTTTTCCCAGATAACTATAGCAGACCATGCCTCAGACCACTCAACAGAACCTGGGAAGCTGAAGTGCAGCTCAGAGCAAATATGAGTGAATTTATCTAACATATTCCTCAAAAAGCCCTCAGAGCAGCCATTCAGATGTTCTTCTGACCTTATTTTCAGAAAAGAACAAAATGTCAGAAACACTTTCATGGATGAAGTGAGTGTGATATTCCTTCACTTCCTTATTTACAAGGTTCCATGGTGCAAACATCTCTTGAGAGGACTGCAGCTTCCCATGTTTCCATTCCGTCAAAAAGGATGGCTTCCTAGCAGAAGCCTTCACTCACTGAACTTTTTCAGATTGGAAATTATGGGTAACCAGGGAGTTTTGTATAAAACAGATGGGATACTGGTTGCTCTTGATGATGCTTCACCATTAACCCAGATGTAGTGGCAGACTGAGTCTGTTGGGTTATGTGAAAATAGGTATTTTGTACATCATCCTGATACTTAGGAAGACACTCCTATTTTTGTCTAGAGAGTTACTCTTCAAAATAAAAGAAAGTGCTACTTAATAAATAAGTGGTGTGATGTTGCAGAAACAAAATGGAAAATGAAATCATCTCTCTTATAGATATCAGTGAGGCTCAAAAAATTTTCATTCTAACTGGATCGTATAAAACACTAATAATACCTAGGCTAGTGTTTCACTCCAGAAGTGAGGCTTAGTTAAAGAGACAAAGATTATTTATTTATTTATTCATTCATTCCTTCATCCATTTGATTTGGTACCGCCCAACTCCAAGTGACTCTGGGCGGCTCATAATACACAAGAGCAAAACAATATAATCAGAAAGAGAGGTCAGAAAGAGTGAGAAGTATCACAGCAAGTCATTGTGAAATATTGAAATTGGTCTTAGACTGTACATTGCAACAGTGCATTATAATATCAGATTTATTAAATTAAGTGATAACATTTGTAATGCCTCAAACCAAATTCATTCAGTGTTCAGCTACAAATTATGGGCAATTAGATAGGTTTTTAATCCCAGAGAATAGCAGAGTTTTAATAAATCATGTTCCTCATTTACATCAAAGGCTCAGGTTTGTCCATAGCTTCTTTGCAAATATTCTGTTTTAATGAACAAATCACAGTGATATTATTTGTGCATTTATTTTGCCAGTGAATCAAGCTGAGCTCTGGGAAAACATTTTACCAGTGAATCAAGCTGAGCTCTGGGAAAACATTTGATCATGGGTAATGATCCAGCACCTGGGAAACATTGTATGCTGCTAAACGATTAATATCAAAATATGTTATTGAAATACATATTTCAAAAAGAGTTTATTTTATTGCCCTTTGGGGTGCATAGTTGAAATTTACTGAGGTTGCAGTCTGAAAGATATATACAAAGGAATAAAGTTCACTGAACAGAGTGAGATTTACTTCTGAATAAGAATTATATGATTGTACTATGAGGGTTGAATGAAAAGTAATGCTTCCAACTAACAGATGGTAGTACTGATACATTTGAAGCTCTGACATGCTCTTTAGTATCTGTTCTTTCATTTCAGTTGACAAAAAGTTCCTGTGAGAAAAGGTTGTGTTGTTATTCTACATGACATGGGAGTCTGCAGTGAATATAGCTCAGTGCATTTTAAGGAATGCACTGTTGAATTTTTGATGGCCGAACATGTCCCTCTAATTGAAATTCACCACCAAATGTGGGTTGTTTATGGTGACAATGTGTGGATGTGAGTACTGTGCATCTCTGGGCCAAAAAAAAAAAAATGTGAAGAAGGTGAACTGGGAGAACTGATTTGTGTGATCAAGAATGTAGTGGACAATCTATGGCTGCAAATGACAAATTTCACATGAAAAATGTTGATGAACTGATTAAAGACAATTGATGGATCACTCAAAGAGAAATTCCTGTCAGACTCACATTTCACAGGAACATGTGAGTCACCTGACATGTGGATGATCTTCAGTATCAAAAGGTTTGTGCAAGTTGGGTTCCCTGCATGCTGATGGCTGAGATGAAAGCTTCAAGAATTGAAATTTCCTAGCAATTGTTGTTACACTGTGTTAATGAAGGCAAGGAATTTCTTTATAGTATCATAATAGCCAACAAATCATGAGGTCATAATTATGAGCCAGAAATGAAGCATTTTCCATGGAATATCATTACAAAGCTTCACCTGCAAATCAATCAATCAATTTTTGAGGGAGAACTCATGGTTACGGTTTTTGGGAATGCAGATGTTGTTATTCACATGGATTTCCTTGGACGTGGCACCACTATCAACTCAGGATGCTAATGAAACACCCAAAACTTTGAAAAAACAATTAAGCAGAGTCTGGAAGCAGAAGGAGGAATTTTTGCTGCAACATGACAATGCTAGGGCTCATTAGGCACCTCAAGAGGGAATTGTGAAGTTTGATTTCCCAGTCTGATCTCATCCATCCACCACAGAGTCCAGACTTGGTAACGTGTGAGTTTCACCTTTACCCAAAATTGAAGTAGTACCTTTGTTTGACACAGATAAAGAGATGAAAAGGACTGTTAGGATTTGGTTGAAAAGTGCTCATTTCAAAGATTATTTTCCTGTTTCATTTATTAAAATATCCCTATCTGAATTAAAATTCTGAAGGGAAAGCTGTTGCTTTTTGATAGATTGATAGATATCTGGACCATGCAAATCCTTTAAAAGATGTGCTTCAAAATGTGCAGGAGTGAAGTGCATACAAACACAGACAAATGCAGCTTACAAAACTGCAATCTAAGCCTGGAAAAAAGATGTAGCTGCTTTAATTGATTTGAAGAGAACTGCTTTGTTTATCAACCTGTGTCTTGCAATGCATCTCTTTCAAAGGATTTGTACTGCTGTAATATCATGGGAAACCTTTACAGACCAATCTAAAAATGTGAATTTTCTTCTCTCATAACTTTGCAAGAATGTAACTAGTCCCTTCCAGCCTTGTTATATGACATCTGTGACACATACACCGCAGATCTGGTATCTGCCAATTTGAGCTAGAAAAGTATAGTAATATTGCCAGAATAAATTTTACCACTGTTAAAGAAAAAACAAAACAAAACCCCCAAAGTCCTAACTCCTTTCCACCAAAAACTGGAGAATAAAGGAAGGAACCAAGTCACATCAAGTCAAACTTTAAGCATGTTCTTCAAATCAATTTGGACTTGACACTTTGGCTGCCTCTAAGGCACCTGAACTGCTTTCTTACTTGTTGGAATCCATGACAGAATTAAAACCTATAACATCTCTCAACAAAAGTGGACATTTCTGGGATAGTTCAAACATGGACTGAAAAACTGGAATCTCTGATAAAACTCAATCAATGGATCTGTGTCCTTAAAAATGTTAAAATAGTATCAACAGATCTGAGATTAAGATTGATTCATCAAAAACACTGTGTTTAGGATATGTTAGACTCCCCAGATGATGTATTTGAAAGGATGGCTATCAGATTGGCTATGTGAGGTTTACTGACCCATATGATATGGTCATGTGATGATTTGGTACCTTTTCGGATAATGTATCTAAGAAGATTTATGGGAAACTCTTTAAATGTTAAAGATGTTAATGTAATGTTGAACTATATACCAAAGCTTTGGAATTTGACTGCTTATCAGGAATTATGGTTGAATCGAGCATGATATAGAAGTGAATTCATTAGTGAACCAGTTGATAAGTATAAAATATAAGGTAGATTTTTTTTCTGCTTTCTTTCCTTTCTTAGTATCCCCCATGATTGCCAGGGCATCGTCTTGTCCTTTAGTATGACCAGTGCATACAGATCATTCCTCAAAGTGTATTTTACATCTCCTTAGCTCATAACAATAAGTGTGTGCATTGAGCACATTTGTTGGTGCCTCAGACACTTGCTTTAAATAGAGATTTAAAGATAGTTTGAAAGTGAGGTTGTTAGTCAGGCTGTGTACATTAAACCCCCATCTACCTCTGGCAAACAGATCTGCAAGGTTTTGGATTGTTTCAAACATCTTGACAGCCACAGGCAAGGAAGGAATGAAACTAATATGTCATCACTAAAAGTGAAGCCTCTCAAATTACTCCCAGCTAGGGTCAGAGAGAAATGCATTTGGTTCATATTTTAGTATGAATCAACCTAATTTGCAGTTCACAAACTAATATGTGCACTGGAAAGCAATTATCTTTTGGTTTTCACACTTCTTTAAATTATGCAGTGCATGTTCTCATAGAAACAAAATATGTGCAAAAATGCATACATTTGGGAAAAATGCATACCAAAGGGCATATTTTACCAAAATTACTCCCATTTATACTGCTCAGTCATTGTACAAATAAATAAGAAAAAAAAGTATATGAAAAATAAGTATAGATTTTCACATACCCATTCAAAAGGAATCATATATGGAGGTGGAAAAGAATTTTGCTGGGAACACATGTGAAGAAAGCAAAATTAATAATTTTTCTGCATCTTTCTTCCAGCTTTCTTAAAATGAGTGTTTCTGATCTTTTTAATTTCTTTCTCTACCCACATCATCTTGTCTTCTCCATCCAAGTCTGACAACTCTCATGGACGCTAGCCAGGTGTTAGGGGAAAGAAGTATTTAATGAAGAAAACTTGACCTCTTGGCCAGAAATTATGGTTTGGTTGGGTCAAAAGGGTGTTTCCAGAAAGAATGTGAAGCCAAGAAAACCAGTTTTATCACTGGCATTCCAATAGGAGGACAGCAGTTCCAATGCCTCCTTGTGTTACTTGTTTGAGCAATTATTTGTAAAAAGAATTGTATGGCTATCAATGTCCTTAGCTCTTGACCAACTATTGCTATCTACCTTAGTCCCGAACTGAGTTTGCTTCTTGTCCTGCTTCCAATCTGTTAATACCTTTGAAGGCTACAAAATTACTTATTCATATATGTTTGCCAGCTGATCTAAAACCCTGTGCATTTCTGTGAATGAATGAATGAATGAATGAATGAATGAATGAATGAATGAATGAATGAATGAATGAGATACGAGTTGGGATAGAGCAGACTTGCAGGCTTGGGCAGAAAATGGCTGTCTTTTCTTGTCCTTGGAAGAAGGATATCAAGTTATGGGAAACTCTGTGCTATAGTACAGAACCATTTTCTGGGTATGTGGGGGAAAGTCTGTCTCACTTTGTGTGGGGCTTTCTCCCGAGACAGATGAATATGCCACTTGGAAATGAGCAATTCCTTTCATCAGACTTCTAAGCCCATGTGAAGCCTGCAAGAGGATAATTATTAGTGGGGAAGGGATGTGGAATCAGAATATTATGCACTTTCCCTTGTGGGCAGAAAAAAATCTCTTTGTTCTTCTAGAGAAGCCAAATATAGCTCTTGTCAGTGAATCATATTTGTGAACATGATTATATTAAAATGTAGAAGAATGGTCTTCCTTGTCATTCTTATCTCTTCCCTTGCAAAGAAATTTGCAATCTCCAGGGAGTGGGGGTAAAGAAAAAAAATTAAAATGTTAGATCTTCAAAGAATGTATTCCCACGTATAAAGCGACCTTCCCCAGTCAGATGTCTTCCAGGTACATTGGACCACAACTCCGATTGCCCAGTCAAACTGGCTGGGGATAATGGGAACTCCAATTCAATACAGCTGAAAGGTACCAGGTATAGGGAGGCACTTATTATATAGAGTGGGTAAAAAATCTTCTTCTCTGAACTTTAAAATGGAGAAATAGATATGGGTGCTTTTGAAGGTTTAGCGGAAGGTAATGCTTGAAAAGCTTTGCTTCCCTGCTGAATGTTAGCTCTTTCTGTGCCACCAAAGCTGGACTTGTTTCTTTTTAATTTCGTTCTCTGTCCTTTCCCTATATCCTCCCATCTCCTGAGTTCTATCCAGTTTTGCTCCCCTCTTTCTTTTTCCACAGCTTCCCCTTCCTGGAAACCCAGATTCTTGAGATTATTTTCCCCTTTCTTCTCTGTTTTGTAGTTTCCCCCAGGAGGCAGAAGAGGAATGTGTGCATGTGTGTACTTGTGTTTCTGTGTAGAAATGTGTGAGAGAAAGAATAGTCGATAAGCTACCAGCACTCTCAGCTACATAAGACACACCACAGATTTCCTAAGAAAATTGAACTCCATAGGCAATCTCCCTAACAATACCACTTTAGCCACCAGGGATGTTGAGCACTAGCACTATAAACCAAGATCCCCCATAAACATGGACCATCAAGAACATCCTCACTGATGCTGAAACAGCATACCTTGTCACCAGACAGTGTGACTTTGTACTCATCCGTAACTACTTCCCCTTTGGCAGTAATAATCTGTAAATCAATGGCACAGCCATGGGCACACTTATACGTAGCTCTACAATATACCAACATCTTCATGGTTGACCTAGAAAAACGCTTGCATAACTCTTACCCCCAGGTTTTCAGCAATAGACCAGTAAAGCGGGTGGCCTGTATACATCTATAAGGAAGCTCCCTTTTGGACTAGGGAGATTATAAATACTGTGAAATAAATAAGGAAAAAATGGTGCAGATGGTATGCAAAACAATTCTTGATGCTTCTATGTGTAAGTCTATGTGTGTATATGTGTTGGTATACACACACACACATGGAGACAGAGAAAAAGAGATTTACATAATGTTTTATATATGTTCCAGAGAAACACTTTGCCAAGAACTCTGCACAGACTTGTCCATGTAGTCACCAGGGGTTAAGATATTGACTCAAAGGCACAATATCTATGTATTTAAGATAAGTTTAAGATATTGCTATATTTCAGTTTTTGTCCTCCTTGCAGATGGTATTATTAGCTGGAATTTCAAGCAAATTCAACCCTTTTTGTCAACTGACACCTTAAAAAGCAAAAAATAAAACAGAACTGGTATGTTTTAATAGGGATTGCAAGAAAAATTAAAAGGATGATATGATTCTGAAGGAGATTCAGTCAAATTGTCCTTTCAATTCAGTCTTCAAACTTGATCCAAGTCACCATTCAAATTGTGTTCCTTTGAGTCTCTCCAGAGAGTTTCAAAGGCGATCTGGAGATTCAGTGACTTTCTGCTTTGCACTGTTACCACTTTCCTTCCATATATGGACAAAGCTGAAGGGGTGATGAGTGAAATGATAATGACATGTCAGCCAATAATTTTTCTCACTTCACAAAACTTGCCTTTCAGAACCTGCCTATCAAAACTCTTCTGCTAGAATTTATTCAGACAGAGTGAGAGCAACAGATTTATTCTGCTGATTTTCTTTCATCTGATTTGCATGATATGGTCCTTTAGCTTTCCCCAACTTACTCTTTTATTTTCATCCTTCCTTAGCTCAATATGTGTTCTGTATTACAGACCTTATTATTTATTATGGGGCAGTCTGCCCCAATCCTGGTGGACTCTGGCCTGCTATAAACTCTCCACAGTTCCTTAGCTTGTTCTGCCTCCTTTTATAATGTCTTTAATTTCACTGTCATTCTCCCTGTTTAAATAAAATCCTACTTTCTTTCTGTTACCAGTTATACCTTGTTCTGTCTTACATTGTACATTATTTCATTATAGTGTCTGCATCTGTGAAGATGCCAAAATGACAACATGCAGATGGCATTGTCATCATGCAAATGCCACTGTGATGAAGTTGCATCCCAACACGACACAAGTATTTGTCACAACTGTGTCCTGATTTGCCCTTCCCCCATGTCCCCTTGCCAATGACCATGCCTACAGTCAAATGGGATCTCAAATTGCTACAAACAGAATATTGCCTTTGAATCTGTAATCTCTAATTTGAGTTGCATATTTCCACTTTCAGATTTCAAGATCGAATTTCAGCTGGATCTTGGCTAATTCACACACCTCTATTTTAATATTCTACCAATGGACTGAACATAGATGACTTAGGTTTCCACTTTTGTTTTTAATCTGAACACAGTTTAGAATTTATATAGGACAGTTTTGCATGTCATTTTTATCACACAACAATAAATAATGCAAATGCTATTACTCATATTTTCTTTTTAGAAACAAGTTATTCCTGACAATGTTACTTCTCCATGAGCACTTCATGTCAAAAATGGAATTCATGGATAGAATATTTGCTTAATTAGTTCCTAGTAATAAAGAGCTGAAAATGCTGGGAAGAATTACAACTTCTTGTGCAGATAGCTCTAAGAGTCAATCCCTGACATCTCCAATTAGAAAAATAGATAATAGATGCTGAGTAATAACTGTGCCTGAGATGAACAGAGAAGATCACCCTTCCCAATCTTGACCTTTCCAGATATGGTGGAACTGCAGCTCCCAGAATTCCCAGCAACCTGGCCTCCCAAAACACCTGGAGGGGGCAGATAAGAAAAATTGGATTTGGAAACTGTTGTAGCTCCAACACATCTGAAGGGTTCCAGGTTGGAGAAGGATGACAGGCTAGATGAACAGAGAACCTGAATAATCATGAAGGACTATCCTTCCATTGAGTGTTGCCTTGCAGTAAATCTATGCAAATGCCAATATTTGCATAAAGCAGGTTCTAATGTTAAGCCATGGGAAGATGATTCTGATCCATTTTGCAACAACTTGCTCTCAAAAGTTATATATAAAGACATGTTTTCTTCTTGCATGCGTACAGTGCTTCCCCCCACCATCAAAGTGAAAGGCTCCCCGAAAGATCACTGGCAATCCTATGAGCATCTGGCTATTAGAATCCCCATTTCAGGACACGTCCTGTCTGCAATCAATACAAATGCTGTCCAAGCAGCAACAGGACTGTTTCAATTGGTTGCTCACAGCTAGCAAGCCAACAGTTTGAATAGCTGCTCTAGACCTAGGAATCATCAGATCGTCTCCTCCCTAGCCACCCTAGGAATGCTGTTTTCCAATTCAATCCATTCAGTATACATTGCATGAGATGTACTGGAGTTAACAGATCACTATATTCACAGTACTTCATACAAAATCTTCAGACCTCTCAATGCATTAAAAAGAAAAAAGTACAATACAATAAACAGATCCTATCAATCAGCAATCCAGAAGGGAAAGTGGTGCCTGGGATTTAATCCTTCCCAAACAACTGATGGGTAGATTTTGGGTCCCACCCCCCATCCCCCATTTCTTAAAAAAGCAGCATAACTGTGGCTGCATACATTCAGTCTCAGCTGCTCTGAACACACCTTGTTGGATGAGAACCACTATGTGGATAATTGATAAGCAGCACAATTTGCTATCAGCTCTCAGCTTGATGTTCTGGAAGTGGATCAGTTCACTGCCAGTTCTGCTTCCAGAATTAGTTTTTATGATGCCCCACAATTTGTGGTATTTTTGTTATATCATATTTTTATTAACTGTTCATTAATCTGCTTTATGAAGGGTTGTATTATACTGTATTCTCTCAAACCGTAAGCTATCTTGGAAACTAAAGCTGAAAAACAGGATATAAAACTCCAAAATAAAATTATATATAAAATAAAACTAGGCTTCAAGAGGAAATTGCATTATCTTCCCTCATTGGTGAAAAGGAAGAATGGTGGTGTGTAAAAATTTATTTTAAAACAATAATAACCTCAGAATGACTAAATGTAATGAACCCTAACCAACTAAACCCCCATCTCTCTCTCTCTCTCTCTCCCTCTCTCTCTCTCCCTCTCCCCCCCCCCCTCCATATGTGTGTTTGTGTATGAATGTATTCCATTTTACATCAAATCTGGAAATTATAAAGTATGAATTTCTTTGTCCTGAACTAGTAAAAATGCTGGTCTTAAATGCAGGGTAGTAAAGAAGAATTATATAAACTTCTCCCATATGTTAACTATATAATAATTACGTTGATTTCTCAACGAGGAATCATTCAAGCCCAGACAGGATTCTTGGGTCTCTGTTGCATAGGAAAGGCATGGATCCAATTAGAATCTGATATTTGGATAGCTGAGTTAAATAGTAGTCTAATCAAATCAGGTCTATGTGTGTATTCTTCATGGGGCTGCCCCATGAGCAGGCAGGGCTTCAAAGATATGAATGGAAATCAGGGATTTACTCACAAACAATAGAAGCATGGTTAGTATGCATATTTTTAATCTGCAAAATATCACCATCAGAAGTCTATATATTAAATAACTTTTTTTTTTAAGTTTGGAAGAGTTATCAGCTATCATGATTATTGTTTCTAAACCAAATTATTTTAGAACCCTAAAATTAAGATCTTATTGTTACAGGGAATCTTCAGTGTCATCAATTTAAGGCCTATTTCTCCAGTATCCTTAAGAGAGGTGGACAGTTCCATGAGAAATTAGGGTTCCCTGATTAGTTTACAGCCTGACATCAACTCTTATTTTGTAGTGTTTTTATGCCAATCTGGTTGATTTGGCCAAATAAATGTATAAGTGTAAAACAATAAATTATATGTCATAGCTGTAGGCATAAAGTTTGTGTGTGTGCATGTATGTTTTAATAAGGACGTTGTTTTAATTGTTTTGGGTGTGGGCTAAAATAATTTCTTTCAAAAATATAAAGATGGAAAGAAAGAATTATTGCATGTTGGTCCTAAATTATATAAGGAATTTTCTACCATAAATTCTGCTAGTCAGAGGAGATACATCCATAGCATATCAGCTCCAAAAGAATAGCCATACTGATCAATGAGAGAAAAAAGATTCATGAAAGAATTATGAATATCTTGTTAAACTAGTCCGTATCTTAAAAACGCTTGTGCTACAATAAATATACAAATGCCAATTCAGCTAAAACAAGTTATAATGAAGTCCCACTGAAAGCTATCTTCCCCTGGATTTATTCACAGGGCTCTAGGTGTCATAGATATATGAATGGGGCCTCCAAAGATTGTCTCAGATTTAGAGATGTTTTTATTAACTGTTCATTAATCTGATTTATGAAGGGTTATATGATACCATAGAATGGTCCTATGTGGGAGACGGATTTGCCCAGACACTTCTACAATGAAGACAAAGGAAAAAGGGGGGGAAATGGAAACTTTTATGATTTTATGATTTGGCGGAAAAAAGCAAGAAAACTCAAGATAGCAAAAAAAAAAAAAAAGTGGGATTGAATCTTTCTTGTGGGAATCCAAAGGGCCTCTCTCCACTTGCATCTTACTTGCACAAGCAAACCCTGAGAACATCTTTATTCCATCCCCATAATACCATAATGTTGTTTTTTATGGCACTTGGCCATGGAACACACATAGGAGTGAGATGACCCTAGTGCCTGCTGGTCATTTCAGACTGATACATGTATCTCTCTTCATCTCAAGTCCAGGTGCTCTTCCCTAGCCTGCATTTCTCCTCTGCTCAACCCCCCAAGAAGGAAAGAACAATGCACAACTTTTGGTTGCCACTGTACTTAGCAGCCCACCAAACCGCTGATTTAGCACTCTTTCTACATCAGAAGAACCTCTCCTACTGTTCAATGGCCTTGTTTTGACAGCAAATTTAGCCAAGCCACTGTCTATATGAAGTCTTAGATTTGAAAGAGCTGGGCTCTCCTGCTTCACTTGGTTTGGGAGATACTAGATTTTGACAGATGGCTCAACCCTTTGGTCTAGGTTTTAAGCCAGCTGGTGACTTTCAGAAAGGAGGAGGGCAACAAAGTTGGAGAGTTTAACCAATGACATTGCTAAACATGCACTATACATCTTAAAAGTAGGGTAGGGATTGGCAGTGAGATCAACACATTTTATTAACGTATTTAGTTACTTAGTTAAAAACAACATTTATTAACTGCAAAGGACTGATATAGTTGGTACATGATACATTTTTTGCCAGCTCATAGACAGGTGGAGAGTACTAACTGCACCATGGGGAAAAGCCCCAAGTTAAGAAGATCGAAGATGCAGCATTAATGGAATTCTCGTACTAAACTCCATAGGCATCAGTTATTAATCACTATGATAAAAATGATCAGATATGTGCAATGATGTCATAATGCAAACTCTGCCTTTTCATGCTTGCATACCAATGCCAGAACATAACAACAGAACACAAGTCATGAGGGTTTCTGTTGTGATGCTACTTTGTCATTAGCCCCCATTGCCTCCCTCTGGACAACTTTGCTAAATGTACATACTTCTGTGCTTTTAATCACACCACGAATTCCAGAATTATTTGTATACATTTTTATTTTATTTCATTTCTTTATAAAAGAAAGGAGGGAAAATATTCCCAGCTGTGTGATGTAACTCCCATTCATCTCCTCTACTTTCTCTTTCAGGCCTCCAGGATGCTTTTTTACATTCCTTTAATTTAAGCCTTTCTTTATATTTTACAAGCAGATTCCTCTGTTCAAAATTGGTTGCTTTTCCCTCTAGATGATCTAATTTTCATTCATACTTGCTTTCTGCTGAATCAAAGCTTCTCCATTATCACCATACACTCTGGTTCTTTTGACTTCACTAACCCCAAAAGATCCTAATTTTTTTTCTTTTTTCTGATATTGCCACTCTGCTCCTTTTTCATTTCTTAATTCTCCCTTTGGTGTGGTTTATTACGTCCCCTTGTTTGAACTGAGTGTCTGGCAACTGTTTCAATTTCCCTATATCCCAAATGGACATGTTAACACTGAAGGCATACAGGAAGGTATTTTGTGTCCTCTCATGTCCATAAATGATAGAATAAGAGCAATCAAACAACAACAGTAAACCATGGGGAATCACAGGCAGAGTTTCTGTGAACAAACACTTGCCCTCAAGGATTATGGATCTATTTACTTACTATTCAAAAAAACATCTACTTCTGCTTCACTGACTATGCAAAAGCCTTCAATTGTGTGGATCACAACAAACTGTGGCAAATTCTTAAAGAGATGGGGGTACCAGACCACCTTACCTGTCTCCTGAGAAATCTGCTTGTGGGCCAAGAAGCAACAGTTAAAACCAGTCATGGAACAACCGATTCGTTCAAAATAGGGAAAGGAGTATGACAAGGCTGTGTACTGTCACCCTGCTTATTTAACTTATATGCAGAGTACATCATGAGAAATGTCAGGCTGGAAGAATCACAAGCTGGAATTAAGATTGTAGGGAGAAACATCAACAACCTCAGATATGCAGATGATACCATCCTAATGGCAGAAAGTGAAGAACTAAAGAGTCTCTTGATGAGGGTGAAAGAGGAGAGTGTGAAAGCTGGCTTGAAACTCAACATTAAAAAAACTAAGATCATGGCGTCTGGACCCATCAATTCCTGGCAAATAGAAGGGGTAGAAATGCAAGCACTAACAGACTTCATTTATTTGGGCTCCAAGATCACCGCAGACGGAGACTGCAGCCATGAAATTAAAAGACGCTTGCTCCTTGGGAGGAAAGCTATGGCAAACCTAGATAGCATATTAAAAAGCAGAGACATCACCTTGCCAACAAAGATCCGCATAATCAAAGCTATGGTTTTCCCAGTAGCGATGTATGGCTGTGAGAGCTGGACCATAAAGAAGGCTAAGCGCCGAAGAATTGATGCCTTTGAACTGTGGTGCTGGAGAAGACTCTTAAGAGTCCCCTGAACTGCTAGGAGGTCAAACCAGTCAATCTTAAAGGAAATCAACCCTGACTGCTCATTGGAAGGATTGATAATGAAGCTCAAGCTCAGATACCTTGGTCACCTAATACGAAGAGAGGACTCTTTGGAAAAGACCCTGATGCTGGGAAAGATTGAAGGCAAAAGGAGAAGAGGACGGCAGAGGATGAGATGGTTAGATAGCATCACTGAAGCAATGAGCATGAGACTGAGTAAACTCAGGGAGGCAGTGAAGGACAGGAAGGTCTGGCGCGATATGGTTCATGGGGTCACGAAGAGTCGGACATGACTTAACGACTGAACAACAACAAAATTCTATGGTACAATATAAAATATATTCATTAATTATTATACATGTTGGAAATCCATTTAAGGAGCCATTTAAATGTAAGGAGCCATCCAAGAATTATGCTACATAGGAGGGAAAGAGAAAGAAAATGGAAGGGAAGGAGGAAGGGCTTGTGGTCACTGGCAGCTAAGTTAAAAAGGACACATGAAAATACACTATCTGTTCAAAGGTTATTACTAAGTCACAGCATACCTATTATTACAGCAGGCAAAGTGTTTGTGGAGGGATAGCTTGTAAAATGGAAGAAATCTGTGAATATAAGGTAAGCACTTAAAAAATTAAATATATGAACTGTAAAAAAAATATGTCCAAGACTAGTGTAAGGTCTGCCAAAATGGACTCTGTCATAGCACAGGCTGAAGCCCCAAAGTCCACTACTATTTGCCTTTATCTCATTGAAAATCTGCACAAAAAGCCCATGCAGATGTGAAAGAGAAAGTGAAAAGAAATATGGTTCTGAAGATTGCATACAGAAAGGGATTAATTACACTACCCCCCCCCAAAAAAGGCGTTACGTGATAACTTTACCTAAGCAACCTCAGGGAAATTTTCACTCAAAAATATATTTATTAGAAAATGTATATAAAATCTACATAAAATCTACATATAGGGATGTCCACAAAGGAAGTCAAAAAATTAAGCAATCTGTTGCAATCATGACCATATAAACAAAGCCCTGCCCCTTTTTTATGTGCAACACATTCACATGTGTAAAATGAGTGATGGGGCTTTGATTGTGCCATTATGGCTGCCCTCTTGACATTTTTGATCCTTCTCCCCCATTAATGATGCCCCTGTATTAGGAAAAGTTATACCTGTATATACAGAACATTGTTATTAGATATAGTTCTGAACCAAAGCTATGCAGATGTTTGACAGATGATTTTGAAAAGGAATGGATTGGAACACCACCCTAGCCAATGGATTATAATGATCTACACTAGCTTTAGAAGCTCTGCCGGTTAGTATCGTGGCTGCCTATAGGTTGGAATTTAACACTAACACTTCCAGAAAATGCTGCTGAAGAAGTATTGCTCTGAACAGACCTTCACCTTAGAATTAAGGGGAGGTGGGCAGGAATCACATGGCCATTTCAGAATGTTCAGGAAATAAAGCCACTATTCTTTAAGAACTCAATGCTGCTGTAAGCTTAAATGCTTTTAAAAAGTTAGGGATGGAGAAAAAAAAAAATTCCAACCACATCCTATGTTTTTAGAAAGTAAATCGGACACACCTTAGTTTTTTCTTCTTTTTATAGCAATTTTATTAAAGATTATAATTGCAATAGTAAAAACTAATACAAACTAAAAGAAAGATAGAAAATAGAAAGAAAGAGTAGAAGGTGCAGAAAAGAAAAAAGGGAAAAATAGAAAGTAATAGAAAAGAAGGAAAAGTAAGAATATAGTAAAGAAAAAGAAAAGAAATATATAAAGAAATTATTTCCCCTTTATCACAACAAGCATAAATAATTTTAATAACTTATCACCTTCTCTTAAAATACAACAAATGATTTCTTCTTCCCATATCCCATCTCTTACCTATAAACAAATCCATAAAGTATCATCATTTCAATCCTGGTGTCGTCAAAAGTCCAGTAAGGGTTACCAGAAATAAGAACATACCTATGTTAACCTTGATCAAATAAACCAACTTTATATTCCTTTCTCTTACTTCTAACAAGTTTAATCTCTAGTTCATTCAAATAATGTGGTAGAACTTGATTTCTTTTCATTTTTTCTGGTCTTTAGCGAAACTTTGCTCTCTCCTGACAAATTATTTGTTGGTGACATTCATTTTTTATTTGTCATTCAGTCTGAGGGTTCAGTCCTGATGAGGATCTCCCTAAAATGTTACATCATCTATAGAACATACAAAAGAAGCCACACAAGGGAAGGTAGTTGTAGAGGTATTGCATTTTTAGCACCTCATGGACATCCCTCTTCCCACATAAAATTCTATCATTCCATCAGAATCGTATGAGAACCCTCTAGCACAACTAAGGTATTGTTTTCTCATGACTTAGAAGATAGTGAAATTAAACTAAGGAATCATACAGACGCTTAATATAGTAATATATTGTCTAGGAATCTATGTTCATTTGTATGACCATACTCCTATTTTATTTACTTGGAAATACATCCAGATTAGCAAAAGTTCCCAACAATTAATTTAAAAATATCTCCTTGTGAATTCAGCATATTATCTTTCGGGTAGGAAGATTAATGAATTGCCCCATGAATAGTCTCTCTCTCTCTCTTTTTTAATTAAAACTTTTATTAAGATATATAAAAAGTACAAATAAAATACAAATCAAAGTATAGAAAAGAAAGAAGATAGAAGTAAAAGAAAAAGACAAAAACTAAAATAGTGAGATCAAATAGAAAGATAAAATGGAAAGTGACTTCTGACTATCTCCAATACAGATATAAATACAAATTTAAGAAAAGTTAATCTCTTACCACTAATTAATCCAAATGCACATTATTTCTATCAGCTCAAACCATCCAATCATTAAATCCCACAATCAAAGCTTCATTTTTCCCCAACCCAAGCACGTAATCTAGGAAGGGTTACCATGAGGAGACAAATTTAGAGACAGTTTTGTCTCTTATTAAAGTTGTTAACTTCGCCATTTGAGCCAGGTCCATTAGTCTGATAATCCATTCTTCCACTGTAGGTATTTGTGAGTCTTTCCATCTTAGTCTCTCTTCATTAACCAGTTTCAGTTACTGTTTCTGCACAATGAAAGTGGGATTATTTTTATTATTGATTCCCTCTTAGTTTTTTTTTTAACAACATGTATTTTTATTTTAATAATATGTATTATCACCCAATTATCACAAGAAGGAAAACATTTAAATGGTAAGAGGGCCCACTCATTATTTTTTTAGGGGATGGAAAGGCCATTGTGGGCAATGTACTGATGCAGAATAGGCAGGGCCATATTATGCCTGAAACCTTTTATTTCCCAGGGTTTTGAGGGGGGGAGAGGGGGTATCTTCTTTTTCTTAAATTCAAGTTATGCCCATGTTAGGATTTAGATTATAGTTTTTGTATGTTTGGTGCCTTAAAATGTTAGCAATGATATCACTGATTTTCAAAATACTAACCAGAAGGATTGCATAGATCTGCCTTCCCCAAAAAAAGTGGGGGTGGAAGATGCAGTTTCCTCATACCTGCCCTACAGAAATGATCACCCTAACAAGTTTTTGTTAAAGGCTACATTCAAAGTTGCTTTAGAAGATAGGAGCCCCTAGCTGACCTTGGCTGATCTAGAGAGTTAAGAAGGATCAGGATCAGCTCTGGATAGGACTTGGATGAGGAATCACCTGGGAAGTCCAGGACTGGAGTTTAGATTGGAAAGTTGAAGCAATATCTCAGAAAAAGGCAAGGGCAAGCCACTTTCATAAAACTACTTAGACATATTCCTGTACGTCAACAGGAATCAAGCTTGAAGCAACTTTACTTCTGTATTATGCAAGCAGATTTACACTTATAATTTTATTTCTTTCCTTCCTCCCCACTGCAGCCCCACTCCACAGGTGTGTCCCAAACATACTATGGAAAGACCCCTACTTTCTGGAGCAGATTTGGGAGGGCAATAGCTGGCCCCAAGATGGTGAGGAAGGTTCTGATCTGCTAGCAGTGTCCATTCTATTGACACTGTGGGGCTTCTCCCAACAGGTTGAACTGAAACATTTAATAGACATTCAAGAATATAAGAAGTTCCAATTAATAGATTTATTGTAGAAAAGCTAACAAAGCTATGGCCAAAGCAGTCTGCCCTGTACCAAATGAAAGCTGTATTTACGGGGAAATCAACATTCAGCTTCTTGCACCTTTTTCCTACCTATCTGATGATAACAGGCACCAATCTCCTGGCAATACAAAACAAGATTCTTATAAAATTATCTATGATCAGATTTACTAAAATGGAAAGTCACAGAGATTTCAACAACCTGATCCTTTCACTTAAGCACTCAATTTGTCTCTAAACATGGGGGGGATTTCTTAATTCTTCTGCAAACAAAACAAAACAAAACCTTGATGTTCAGTGGTGGCTAACCATTTTCCTGATCATGGAGAACAATGCAGATGTTCTCAGCTCGTAATGTTTGGAAGCTCTTATGTACTTTCTCAGGTTCTGAGAAGCCCATAAGATCAGGGTAGAAGCCATTTTCTTTTGGGTTAGAGCAGCAATTTCCCTCTCTCCTTTTTGTAATCGACTGATTTGACATCAGATATTTTGCTTGTGCCTTTGTGGGAACGTACTCTCACAGATAAAGTTTCATCCATATTTCATAATATATTCTCTTCTGATCCTTTCTTTAAAAACTAAATCTGAGCAGCTTGGAGTGGGCTTTAGAATGGCTAATTGACCTTATGGCTTTAGTGGGGACTCCTCTATATGAAGGGCTTTCAGAGTCCATATTTGAAGGCATTCTTGGTTTGCAAGTCCTGTTTAAAGATAGAGAGCATTTTAAAAAAAGAAAAGAAAAGCCACAGTGGAAAAATTTATTCCAGGAGGTATGTAGATTAGGATTTATATTTTTATATTTATTTTTTTCATATATATATGAAAAAATAAAAATAAAAAAGATACAAAGTATAAAAATATTAGGATTTTAAAAAAAATATTGTTCTTGCAGAATTTGGCTCTCAGCTCCTATTCACTCTAACGGATGCTAAGAAAAGTCCGCATGTGATGGAAATTGTGTCATTGTACAGGAAATTGCTCAGCTGTTTCGTATTAAACTGTTTCTGTAGCTTATAAATTTACACAACATCCTCCTTGTGGTCTCTTAAGATTAGCAAAGTCTGCTTTATATTAGGAGGTATATTAAATTTTTCAGCTCAACTGCATTAAATAAAATATACTGGTGACAGGCAGGAGGGAATGAAGCTTATATACCAAACATATGTCTGAAGTACTAGGGAAAAAGTAAATTATTAAAACAGCCTCACCAAAGTGTGGAGAAATAATAGATAGGAGGTGCCAAGATAGACTTAATTGCTGAAACTGTATTATATACCTTACAGTACTAATGAATTCTCTGCAAATGGGTGGAATCTTGCTCATTGATGTCTTTTTAGGTCAACAATGAAGAACTCTACAGTCTGAAAGATGGAGGAGGGTGAATGTCTCCACCATCTGATTCAACATGGCACGGTTGCACTCTAGAGATCTAGGTGTACTGTTGCATTTTATTGATAACTATGGAGGATACAAAAACCTAACCGTGTGGTGCTCCATAGCAATGCTGTAGAGAAACTCAGTGGGTCATTATCAGGAAAAGGAGATAAATTCAACTGGAATATATTTTAATACTACCTAAGTGAATTTGCAATTCCCAACGAGATAAATGAAACAGAATTCAATGATACATCAGATTTATTTTTTACTCCTCTGTAAATTTTGTGATCCCATTCTAAGATCAAAAACACACTTACAAAATCCATCCATTAGGGACATTTCAAACAAAAAGTGCATACGTTGGGGAAAGGGCTTTCAAAAATGGTTACATTGGGTTAAATGCTTATGGATGTATATGAATGTGTAATCAGGATATGTGTGTGAATTTTCTTTTGCTTGTCTTTTGCTTTCCTTTCTTTATGGTGCTTGCAAAGGTGCAAACAGTTTAGAAAGAGGAACAGACAGAAATACATATAATTCCTGATCATGGCCTTATAATTTTTACAACAGTGGTGGGAACATCTTTTATCTTAAGTATTTCTGTAATCCAAAATTGGGGCGCATGATCTCTTTTCTGCTTTTAATCCACCTTTCTATTCCACACTTGTTCTATGGAAAAGGACTGTGAATATGGAAAGTTTGTACATACGAAATATCCCAGAAAGATGAGGAATTGGATCCAGCCTCTTTCTGAGATTCTAGGTAAGTAGTAAAATGATTATAAGATTAAATATTGATTACAATTTTAAAAATCCACTGTGGCTTGCACCAAGTGGAATTGGCTTGTGGGGTAATTGATTCTACCCCCTCCCTCGTCATCTTGAATGATTTTAGTCTTTTTATGTATAGGATCTTTTTATATAGTCTGACTTTTTAACTAATTAATGTGGTTATTTATATTTTTTAACTGTTTTTGGGTTTTACTTTAATTGTGAGTCACCCAGAGTCACCTTCTGGGGGAGATGGGCAGCATACAAATTGAATGAATGAATGAATGAATGAATGAATGAATGAATGAATGAATGAATACAATTTCTATTTTTGGCTTGAGAGCAGCCATTGAGGCATGAAAGTAGTTTGTAATTGATCAGATCAGTAGCTCATGTAGCCCCATCTTCTCTATATTGTGAGAGGCAACATCTCTTCAAAGGCTTTGGAAGTGGCCTTCCCTCATCCAGCAAGGTAAGGCAACCTAGGAGCTTTTGCTTACAAAGCAAAGGTTGCTTTAGGCAAATGTTTCTGGCAAGAAAGATGAGCAAAAACCCATCTGCGAAATGTCAGTAATATTAATGTAAGTGTTTTAACATGACTCGAGAATCTGACAGACAGGAAACACATTGGCAGGGCAATGTTCTGACAGACATTCAGTCTCAGGAACACTTGTCTATATTCAGAAACTCCTCTCTGACTTCTGTGTTATTTGGGAAGGCACAAAAGGAGATCTGACTATGTTTTCCAGATATTCTTTCCAAAAACTGGGAGTGCTGATTGCACAGGATCTGAGATTGTTTGGAGAAGTCAGCATAAGTATTGGTTTAGACCTTTAATGGGTTATTTATTTATTTATTTATTTATTTATTTTATTTATATTTCAAATTTGTCACCACCCATCTCACCGCAGAGCGACTCTGGGCGGTTTACAGTAAAAGTATAAATATTAATTCAAATAGGATAAGGATTCATAAACAATGCATTACAAAAGGTTCCTATATGTACAAAAGTCAAAAGGATGGAGCCAAGCAGGAGCAAGGTTGTTTCATGTGCGTGTGTAGATACACACAGACATACACATGCACCCAAACACAAATGCAACATTGGAGATAGAGCCAGAAAAGAAATTAAAACCCTATTCCCATTAAACATTAGCCTTGTATCCTGAAGACTGACACTGAAAATCTGTCCTTGAGTAATAATGATTTTATAACAAATTCCAGATTGAGGATTCTGAAGTCATACCATTTTCTAGTCCTGAATGGATTGAGCAAAAATGATTTAAATGGGGGGGGGGGAGAAATGCAGACATGTAGCTATCCTTTATACACTGAGACATGCAAAGATATTTTTCCCGGTAATAGGCTAATGTATTAAAAGTCAGTGTATTACATTTTATTTTTTTTAATAATGGGAGCTGTAACTGTGCTTCACAATGAATAAGTGTATTAATTATGAGACAAATCAAGTCAGATAATGTTTCCTGCTCAGTTTCCTTTGAATTTCAATGAATAAAATTTTACTTTAAAATTAAGGACCTTTTTATATATCTGGCAATGAATAAATGAACTAATTAGAGATAATAAATATATTTTTATTGAAATCCAAATGACTACACTTGTCATTGGCCCATGGAAGTGGGTTGTATGTCTTTGAATTATGCACCTCTATGTAAATTAATTATACATTTGTCTTATTACTGACTTAAATATCCAAGTTCTGCAAACATTCATTGGATTCAATATTACCCTGAATTCCATAGATAAAGCTCCCCTTCATTTAAATTGCTGAATCTGTCTATACGTTGTCTGAATCAGTTTATTTGATAAAGTTTAAGGTATCTTTTAATTTTTCAAGATTACATGGAATTATAAGATAAGTGTGAATTTATTTAAATTTCATGCTATAAAAATGAAAGGAGAATGAGAATGAACAGAACCATTCTGCAAATCAATAAAATTGTTGGTTTCCATCTGCCACAGAATGCCCCTTAGTCTGATTGTGCCTTGAAATATAACATTCAATAAAAACACTGTTCCATAGGTATTTTGCTCTTTTTTGGATTTACTTTCCCAGTTGTCCCAAAAAGTTGGATGAAGTTTTTTCTTTTGGACAATTTGGCAAAGTGAGACAGCTGTTTTTGAGCATCAAACATGTGCTATTTATATCATCATCATCATCATCATGAATGGACAGAGGTGGATTTTTTCTCACAGTTGCCAAAGTAATTTGAATTCCTTCAGGACTGGAAGGGTAGTGACTTCCAGGGAAGAAATGGCAAACCAAAGATGGCTCTGCTAAAAATGGAGCCAAGGACAGCGACAGAATGAAGAGCTTTATAGTAGACCGGGTGTTTGTAATTCCTGTCCAGACAAGGAGAGACTTGAAATTGCCCACAAGTGCTCCAGACAGCTGCTCCTCAAGAGGAAACTGCAAGACAGCAGTCTCTGGTGGGTTTAGAGCTCTGGGAGACAAGGAAATAGCCATCTTGCTCACACTGTGGTCAGCACCTTTAAAAGGACACAGGATTCGTATACTTCCTTTTCTAATCAGTTTTGGAAATTGCTTATTAATTGTTTTTCAGCTATTAGGAACTTTTGGATTGACAAGTTATACAGCACCAGGTGAGTTTCCTTCAATCGTTAGCAAAAGAAGTTTTAAATGCAATATATATGTATGTGTGTATATATATATGTATGTATGTATGTATGTATGTATGTATGTATAAACAGCAAAAGGGTGATAAGAACCTTGATTTTGGAAAGTTACAAATGGACTAAGGGTCCAGATGGATTTAAAATAAGATTTGGGAATTAATTATAAGAATTCTTCCCTTGGCAAAGTTTGTTTGTTTGTTTGTTTGTTTATAAAATTTGTATGGCCACCCATCTCACACAAAAAAAGTGACTCTGGACAGTGTACAACACCTAATTAAAAAACCAATAAGCATTTTAAAAACATTCATTTTTAAAAACTATAAAAAAGCATGACAACAAGAGACGATGATGTTAGCTGCAGTAAGGGAGCCATTGCAAGAAAAGTGCTGTTGTTTTCAACTCTTTTAAAAAGAAATATGATAGGATGAGACTTTGAAAGTTGGACACTAGAGGGAAGCAGAAGGAACTAAAGATTACAATTAAAGGAGAACGCTTAAATTTGATTTACTAATATAGAATAAAGCAAAATATTTTAACACTGAATATATTGAAGGATATTTTTGAACAATGGACCCAGAAGTTAATTTTATAGGTGTCTGCTTCTATAGATAGACTGTGTTTAAAAGATGTTACAAAAGAGGAACCAGTTTTACCTGACAAAAGTGAGACTGATCTGAAAGTGGATTTAAAAATGGCAGGCTACAAGAATGATATGGAAAAAAAAGCTACACTGGACATACAAAGGAAAGCAGCTGATGTCTTAATAATTAAAAGGGATATACAAATAACAAACCAAGAGAGTGATCTGGATGATTTTCCTAAATTTGAAGAATTTTGTGAGAAGGGACAAAGGAAAAATGAAAAGAAATCAAGTTCTAGGACATTATTTGAAGGGACTAAAGAGTAAGATTGTCAAAGGAAGGAATGTAAAACTGGTTTATTTGATCAAAATTAAAATAGATATGTTGTTGTCTCTGGTAACCCTTAATAGACTTTTGCTGATCAGGACTGAAACGATGAGGCTTTAAAGATTTGTTTATAGATAAGAGATGGGATATGGGAAGAAGAGATCATTTGTTGTATTTTAAGAGAAGGTGATAAGTTATTAAAATTGTTTATGCTTGTTGTGATAAAGGGGGAGTAATTTCTTTATATATATTTATATTCCTTATATATTTCTTTTTTCCCCTTTACTATATCCTTATTTTTTCTTTCTTTTTTATTTTTCTTTCTATTTTTTTCTTTTTATTCTTTTCTTTTTTCAGTTTGTTTTAGCTTTTATCTTTGTAGTTGTAATTTTTAATAAAATTACTATTAAAAAAAAAAAAAAAGGACTGGAAGGATAGCACCTCAGAGATAATCTCAGATCAATCTAGTAATTTCCATCCTTCCAAGTATTGTTCCTTAGGTCTTCCTCACTTTGAAGGTGACGATTATTTCTCGGAAGTCCCTACATTTTTTTATCATAGTTCCTTCCTTGCTATCTCTTGCCTGGTTATCTTATGGCAAGGCTGTAGCCTCTTTCACATTGAGGTTAACATCTGGTGGCATCATGGACACGTTCATGCCATTTCCTTGGCAATACTCTTGAAGTGGCTTGCCACTGCCTTCTTCTGGGTTGTTCCCAGATTAGCCTACAGCCATGGAATGCCCTTGTGGTCTCCATCCAAGTACCAGCAGGCCAACCTTGCTTAGCTTTTGAACCCAGACAAGACTGGCCAACTGTTACATCTAGTGAAACTGCTCTCACAACTCTATAGAGGCTTTCAAGATACTCTGGCCTGTTTCCCTGCCTGACTGCTTTTAGTTTTTCATTATCTTCCCTAAAAAGATATATTAATCCTTTTTCTGGAGAGATGCATTCATGCATCTCCAGTGTTGGCCCTTAGTCATATTATGCAAATGCCAAGACACAGTTACAGTTTTCCTATCATATCCAGGGGGAAGAGAAGTGGCTACTGACCCTTCCCTCATTGCCCTGGTAAAAAAGAGATTCAGCACCCCGTGACTGTGGCATATCACTAGATGTGGCACTTCATCAATGACCTTCTTATCCATGACAGATAATGAAGTCATTAGCAGCATGCTGCTGCCGTTCCACTTTAGACCCGTCCCTGCTGGGCTGAGCTGAGTGCCACTAGCTACGAAAGCTCTTCCCTCCAGCTCTGCTGCTCTCCATGGGTCTCTGCTGCCCTTCACATCCTAAAAGATGGGACACAGCTGGTATATTCTAGAAATTTTTATGTTCCTAAATGCCGACATGTTCGCACAGTCCTTCTCTAAACTCCAATACTGCTCTGTGGCTAAAAAAAAGAATAAAACAAAGTAGACGTTTTGATGGAAATTAATTCTAGTTCTCTTTCTCTATCCCATCACTTCTTTCTTTTGACTTCTTCACACTTAAATGTCCCTACAATTACTACACTGTGCCTGAGCTATTGTTTCCAAAAGAGAAGGATCGTTTTATGGTGTGATTACTCAGATGTGGAGTTTATTCTATTCGTGTAAGAGATCCCAGGTTCAAGGCTAGATAGCCCCTGGATGTGAAAGACTGACTGACAGCTCAGAAGGCTTCTTCCATTCAGAGTAGATCATGCTTGACTAGAAGGACAAAGCAGTCTCACTTCTAAAGGGCTTATTCCACAGTATTCCTAACTGGGAGCCAAGAGTTCAGAGGAAGACACCTTCCAGAGGAGACGTTAGGTAGATATAGAATCTTTACTCATTATATTCACATTCAATATAAATGAAAGGAATCACAAAATTGGGGATCTGGTTTTTAAATTAGGCCTCTTTTTTTTGTTCAGTGAAGAAACATCTTTATTCATTAATCCATATGCTAATAATATCTTTCTCCAGTTTTATGGAGAAAATGATACACTTCTGTTGAAAATCTAAAACTGGCAGCATGATCAGCACAATCCAAAGAAACCACAGATGGAAGAAGCTTCCTTTAAAATGAAATACCCAGTGTTCCTTTATGTTTATTTCCAGGAAATATTATTGTGATTTTTGCAGGGTTTATTTGTGAATTTGGATTTGCCATGCACACGATTGCAGAGAAATATTATGAAGTACATACTAATTTTGCATTAAAACCTGGATGTAAGGAAACTGTGCATACATCAGATTCAGCTGAGAATGTCAGAACACAGCTGTACAAGTGTGCTGATGACATTCAAAACAACTACATCCTTCTCTATGAGCCAATCCTTATGTTTCCCTACTATGGAACAAACATGTCCTCGTGATATTGCCTTTCTGTCATCCCCAGCCCACAGACAAAGTCATCTTTAATTGTTCCTGTTTTAAAGTAGTGTTTTCCCACTTCTTCTGACACAAATTGTGTCATAGTCATGATCTGTCATGCTTCATCAATGATGTGGTTGCTGATTCAGTCAGGGGTTGGACCTGCCCAGCTCCTATTTGCCACTTTAGACTACTGTGGGCACACAGCCCTCCCCCCACCCCAGTTGCTGGGAGCTGTCATCCATGACGATTTGGGCATATGCTACAGGAGAAACCAAACACCTGGGCTCTGCTGAAGCTTCCATATGCATAATGGCTGTTTCCAAAGTCTTTATCTGGTCTTTTGTGGGCTCCTTATAAACATGGATTTAACACTGCACAGAAGGTTGATTTAATGTGAGAAGGAGACCCATGTTCAGCCAGCTGTGTGTTGCTCATTCTGCCACAATGGGGTGTATTACAGTTTTCTGCTACTTCTGCCAACAAGAGTTTTCATGTGACCAACTGTTTTTATTACTTAGGATGGCAGGGAGTACAGTTCCATTTCACCAACCCCATTCTGGCTCCATGGCTGTTCATGTACTTCTGCCAGATGCTGCTGGCCATGAGGACAGACTTAGCTTTGCTGACAGCACTAGACAAAGACGGAACTCTCACGATTCATCATTCCTTTCTGTTTCGTCCAATGCCCTTCCTCCATGACTGTGACTTATCAGCCATACTTTTTTTAGACACTTTTTAGTGCCATTTTAGTGGAGCATTACAGCCATGCTCAGAAACTGCCTGACAGGCTGCAAACATGGAACATTTGACAGAGAATTAAACACACTGTTGCAAGCACCCACCTACACTCTACAATTCCACTCCACCCCGTGTTAGGGAGAATGATTGGTGGTTGTCTCCCAACCAGCAGATGACACTTGGCAGGAGGGAAAATGAAGCTTGAAGGATCCACCGATCGCTGTCCTTAACTTGCCCCACATTAAATCAATAAAGACACCAGGTGTCACCATCATCATTTTCTGTGTAAGAACATGGCTTGGCAATCAGGATAGCAAATGTTATGTTAATATACTTTTCTGATAGCTCAAGAATTGGTGGATGCTACTTTATGTGATATTTGGCTATTCTCTCTCTCTTTCTCTCTCTCCTCCTGTAGTCATAGCTGGAAACAGCACCATGTTTGAAAGCAACCCAAGAGATGTTGCTGTAAATGAATCTGATCTGTGTGTTCCATGTAGTTTTCTTAACTACTCAGATTATACACAATAAGGAATAAATTGAGGCTTTGGGTGCATGCTGTTTTTCCAAAACATTTTCCATAGAAAATCTAGATCCTGAGTCAGTTGCTGTCAACATGTATGACAAAAGGAAGAGGATACATATGTTCTCATAACAGAGAGCAGAGCTTGAGAGTCATTGGGTTTTATCATGGAACTGATAAATAATCAGCTGAAAAGTTAAGAGTGGCATTAAAAGATTTACAAGAACCAGTCTGCTGGACAGTTGACTGGCTGAAACCAGATTGTCCCTAGATCCTGTTCTGGAATTTTTATTAGCTGAAGTTATAAAATTGAGACTTTATTTGCTTGATGATATCACTGTATTTGTATTGGATTCTTAACTATATTTATCTGCAATAGATGAAAGGAGATTATTCACACATGCATAAATAGATACAGTAGATAAGCAAAACAGAGTATAAGCATTCCAAATAAATAGTTCATCAAAGAAATTGCATATGTATCAAAACTGATCCAGTAATAAGTTTCTAAGGAGCAGAAATATCATTTCTCAGGCCAGATATGTTTCTATTAAGATTTTCAATGGTTGTAGGACAAAAATTTAATTTGAAAGTGATTTTTGGAATTGGGAAAGGATATTGTGAGCAAAACATTCTTTCTAGCATGATTGCCTATCGAATCAAAGAGATAGGAAAGGAAAATGGTATCCAGGCACCTGTAGTCTCTTGGGGTTACAACCTGCTGCCCTCCAGATGTTTTGTACCACAACTCCCATAAATCATGTCCATTGATCTCTGTCAGATGAGGCTTATGGAGCTTTCTATATAAAGCATTGGCAGGACCTTGTTTGCTACTACCCTAGTTTGGTCAGACCTCCAGTGTTCCAACGCTCTATAATATAATCCGAAAAAGAAGAGTGTGGGGCCAACCTTCTCGGGGTGGGGGGAACTACAAAGCAGATAATTCTAGATATAGATAATAGAAAGGACAAGGAACAACCAACCACAGTAATTTCCCCCATTGCTTTTTTCATGGCTGATGAAACTATTGTTAACTGTTATTATATGCCAATGTCCTAAACAAGTCAAAATTTATGGAACTTAGGACTGAAATAAAAACAGATTCTGATTTTATTTTCTGCTACTCATCCACCCAGAATATCACAATAAAATGTTAACTTGTGACATTCTTAAAATATTTGACAATTTTATTATAAGTTATCTTATCAATTTTTGGTATTATGGTTGGTTGCACAGTCAGCCAGATGTTTAGACTGGATTTGGCATTTTTATCTGCCTATCAAGTCCTTCCCAAGGAACTGGGATAGGCAGATGTTGTTGTTTGATGGCGTTAGAGGTATCGTCAGAGGATATAAGCTGTTCCAAGTAAACCTGCCTTTTGCAATTGACTGATGGTGATTTTGTCAATGCCAATGGTCTACAAGTGGTGCTCCAGATGGTTTGGGATTGCACCTAAGGCACCTATTACTATTGGTACTGTCTTTGCTTTCTTTTTCCATAGTCATTCTACTTCTATTTGCAGATCTTTAGATTTTGTGATTTTCTCCAGTTCTTTCTCTTCAATTCTGCTGTCTCCAGGTATTGCAATGTCCACTATCCAGACTTCTTTGTCTTTCTTATCAACAATTGTTAAGTCTGGGGTGTTATGTGGCAGGTGCTTGTCTGTTTGAATTCTAAAGTTTTCTTTTACTTTGCCTGTTTTGTGGTCCCACCAGTTCTTGCTTTTAGGCAAAGGGTATTTCTTGCATATATTCCAAAGCACCATTGCTGCTATTTTGTCACGCCGTTGTTTGTAGTCAGTCTGTGCGGTCTTCTTGCAGTAGCTAACTAGGTGGTCCTCTGTTTCTTCAACTTCTTTGCAGAGGCAGCATTTGCTGTCTGTTGCTGTCTTCTCAATTCTGGCTTTGTATACATTTGTTCTTAAGGCTGATCTAGTGCATCCAGAATTAACCCCTCTGTCTCTTTCTTCAACTTCCCTGTTCTTCACCATTGCCAAGTCTTGTTGTTATATGCTTTGCCTGCTCGTTTTTGTGTGTGTGTGTGTGTGTGTGTGTGCGCGCGTGCATACTGGCCATGTAATACTTTCCCTTGCCATGTCTCTTTTCTATTCTTCATTTGGTCTTTCTTATAGGCCAGTTTGGTCTCTTTGGTATTCAATAAGCCTTCATGGTGTACTAGCTTCAGTACATCTTCTTCACTGTCCTTCAGATATTCTTCTAATGCCCTTTTTTCTTCTTTGACTGTCTGATGTACTTGCAACATTCCACACCCACCTATGCTCCTTGATAAGTAGAGTCTGTCAACACTGCTGCATGGATGAAGGGCATGATTCGTTGTCATTATTTTTCTGGTCTTCCTATCCAGGGCTTTTAGGTCAGCTTGAGTCCAGTCCACTATTCCAGCTGTAGATCTAATGACTAGAATTGTTCCAGTCATTAATTAATGACTGGAATAATAGTCATTAATGGAATTATTTCATCATCATCATCATCATCATCATCATCATCATCATCATCATCATCATCGATGTCTTCTTCACAAAGACTAAGAGTGGGATATAAAAATGCAACTTTTAGGCCTGTGGAGTGCTGCAGACCAGATTTGCTTTGCCTGCTTCAGATCCGCTGACAAACTCTGCTCCTTTGAGGCATGCTTGCAACATCGCAACCCATATTAAAAAAGGGAATGGTTTGTGTTGTGATGCTGCAACCCTGTTTATAGCACTTGGAGCTCCTTGCCTCTCCTCCCCAGATGTTCCTTCTGCAAGCCATTTCAGATCATTCCCCTCTGTCCTCTTCCCCTGTGCTGGGTGAAGGGCTTCCAGGCTGACAGGCTTTGGGATCTTCCGCAGTATGTATGTATGTATGTATGTATGTATGTATGTATGTATGTATGTATTAGATTCAGATGGCCACCAATCTCAAATGCATGACTCTGGGAGGCTCCAACCACCCAAGCCTGAAGAACTTTAGTACACCTTGAGGAGGCTATAGACTGGCCACCTCTCCCAGTCCTGCAGAGTTGGTTCATCCTGGCAGCACTTGCCCAACACTACAGGAGTTGGCTTCACTTCTTTCAGATTAATCCCACAGTATGAACTCTGTAGGAAAAAACATGAGTGGGACTCCAAGGCAAGTCAGGTGAAGCAGCAAGTGTTATTTCACTTTTTTAAAGAAAAATATTTGTTTGTTTGTTTGTTTGTTTATGCAGTTTATATAGCTGCCCATCTCGAATATGTGACTCTAGTTGGCTGACAGCAATTAAAAACACAAGAACAATTTAAAAATACCTAAATAAAAAACAACAGATAGAAAACCACATTAAAACTACCAGGAAAACTCAGTTCAACATAAACATGATCCCAGTGAGTGGTGAATACCGCAATACATCCCATTCAGTATAGCCATTGAAAAGGTTCACTGGTACTGCCAGGCAGACCCCCAAGTGTGGTGGCATGGCCATGTCTTCAAGCCCTTCCGAAAGGCCAGAAGGGTCAAGGCCAATCTAAGTTCTGGGGGGATGATGTTCCAAAGGGCTAGCCCAAAGAAGGCTCTCTGCTTGGGTCCTGTCAGATGACAGTCCTTAGTAGGCAGGACCCATAACACCCCTGTTCTGCTGGATCTCATGGGAAAGGTCGATATAATCAGGAGAGGTAGTTTACTTCATGAAGCAGCTTTGAGAGGTGGTTTTTTTCAGGGCTTAGTTGAAGCAAAGCATCCCTTTGAAGCTTCGCCAGCCATTGTCTCCTTCTCAGGGCCAAGCATACTTTTCATCAGTCGTTTTCTTTGAGTGTGCATAAGGAGGGATGGATTGCGCGTGCTGCCCTTTTACTGCTCCATTGTGATGACAAGAGCTCATACACTCATGTAGATTTGAAAGTTTAATTCATCCAGGTGAAATTGAAAACAAGAAAAAAGGACTCCTAATCATATGGAGTATTCTACTTGTTTTAAGTGATGCCAGATAAAGTGCCCCCAGAGTAGCAAAATCAGGGATACAGAGAAGTGTTAGGCACATTTAAATATGCTCTACTAAGTGAATACTTTATCAAGGCAGAAACCTCCTCACAAAAGTATCTCAAAAGAAAGAAAGAAAGAAAGAAAGAAAGAAAGAAAGAAAGAAAGAAAGAAAGAAAGAAAGAAAGGAAGGAAGGAAGGAAGGAAGGAAGGAAGGAAGGAAGGAAGGAAGGAAGGAAGGAAGGAAGGAAGGAAGGAAGGAAGGAAGGAAGGAAGGAAGGAAAAGAAATGGACCAGCGATGCTTTAATAACCTTACTGAAGCATTAAAAAGTACAACGGTGTAAATTCTTTGAAAAAGGTGTTTTGGAATGCACAAAGGCACATATGAAGCTCCTTTTTGGGACATGTTAAAGCAGCTTCATTTTTTTCCAAGTTCAGCTCCCCTCTCCACTCCACACATAGATGCTTCAACAATTCAGAAAGGTTTCTCCATCTGCATTGTCACTCAGTCCCAAACGAGCAGGTCTTTGAAAGTTTGGCACAGCCCTCTTAAAATGTTGCACAACTCCACAGGCAAGCAGCAGTGAGCAGCCTTACTCCTAGGTAAGTGGTCCATGGGTCATGCATTAAAATCAAGCATCCAAGTGTTCAGGATCACCACTTGTGGTTTTCATAACAACATACAGCTGTATGTTCAATATATCCCCATATGCAAGTATCCATGCTGTACTGATGAAGGAGCTGTGTTAGTCCATGGTAGCCAAAGATCAGAAGTCTGGTGGCACCTTTTCTGACTAACACATTTTATTTCTTATTTATTTAGCTGGAGAAGATGCTTCCAGACTCCTTCAGTTTTTGTTGTCGTTGTTATTGTACTGATGGGTAACTGCTTTAACTGACATCCTGGGAGGCAGACATTCTTACCTTCCCTTATGTGGTGTGGAGAGTAAACATTTGAAAGGTGATGAGGGATAAAACATATTTTAAGTCCACAACAGACAGATAATATTTGGAAGAGGCTCAGACAGACACTTCCCTGAATTCTCTAGAGTATAAGAAGGGGTAGGAGGTGTAGCATAATCAGACTTGCAAGATTCTGTTATTATAGCCAATCTCAATAAAAATAGTTTTAGCCTGCCTGTGGAGTTGAATTCCTCATCTGGCCTACTTAGTGGGGCTGACGGTATTATTATAATGTTTGATACTTGCTCCCAGTGAGGTATTATGAATAAGAGAGTGTTTAGGTAAGAAATATAATGGGCCTTATAAGTCAAGATGTGATGGAATGGAATTATGAAGGCCAGACTCAGGGAGAAAAATGTTTTCTTTCATCTCCTGAGGCGTGAGGGAAAGATAAGAGGATGAGACTGGCACCTCCCTAAGGAATTCACAATGTTGTGGCTGGCATTACTTGGGAGCTGGGGTTTCAGTCTGGAAAGTTTCTTGCTAGAGGTTGTAGCTAATAAACATTGCAGGACTGAATTTACATGGTCTCTTGGAGTTCCTTGGGCTAGGCCTGACACAAGATGAGATAAACTGGTTCCCACAATTCTCAACATTTTGGCTCCATTAAAATGAGGAGCCGACAATCCTAGGTTTGTATGTGCGTGTGTATGCATATACACATCTGTGCATATTTACGGTACCTCTACCTCTGCCTCTGTCTCTCCATTTCATTCTCTCTCTCTAACATGCTATCTGTTTCAATCTTCTGCCATCAAATTCTGCTAGTTTTTGACTCTTACCAATCAAAATTCCACACGTACTCAGACAATTGGGGAGGGGGGGCAGAGCTACTGAAAGTTTAATGTAAGGACTGGTAGTAAGCAGGGATGTGCGAAGTGTGTCTGCTTAATGCCACGAAGGCAGTGCACTCTGACGTAACACTTCAATTCGAGGCTTCAGGTTGAGAAAAGCAGCATCTGCACATATACTGTGAATGCCCAGAAGCTGTTTTTCATAGTCTGATGGCACTCCATTATTTAAAAGGTGCGTAGTTCAAAGGGCATGTCAGTGAAAACTTGGTCTAAGTGAAATGCCCCTAGGAAGCTCTGCATGGCCTTAGCAGTTTTGTTCAAAAGAGGCTTTGCATCAAGAAAATTGGCATTTTTAAATCCCACACGAAGGAAACATATGTATTTTAAATAATGAAAACAGAGTGGTTTTGGGGTCATTTATGTTAGCAGTAGGCATCTATGAGAGTCTGTGAATGTAAAAGGTGATATTTTCTATGTTTTTGTCTAAATCCACCCAAAGAAATGACAGAATGGAGCACTGCCCTACTAACATTGGCAGTAAACCTTACTTATAGTTTTTGCAACAATGCACACATCCTTAGAGATGGCAAAAAAGATAAATTCATTTTTTATGGGGAAAAAAAGAGGATTATCATGGTTTATGACAAATGCTTCAGTAGTTCTGAATCAGCAAGAGACCATTCAGGTAAGAATGGTATTTCCTTCCCTTATTCTATAATAGCACCTTAACATTTGTGCAATGGGGGGAGGGGGAAATAAATTTGCCATATGTCACCCCTCCAGGAATAAGGAATGATTCAACAAACAACTGCAAAAGTGGGAAATCAGGACCTTCCTAATGCTGCTGGACTTCAATTTCATGCTGGATAAAGCTAATGGGAATTGAAATTCAGCAACATCTAGCAGACCACATGATTTCCACCCATGGACTCCAGTTACACTCCCCCCCCCCCCCGCGCCAGAAAAGAGGCTTCATCTAATTTAATTCAATTAGCACTGTATACCCTATAACCTAATCCTGTCTGACCATTTTCATTATTTTGAAAAGGGAAATCAAAGTTAAGAGAATGAAAATCATACAAGTTAATATCAGTTTACATGAGTACAATTAATATGCAAGATTGTTTATCAACATTTTGACACTATTAAATAAAAATTAGATACTAAACCATGGACAACATGACATGAATTGATTTTTTTTTCATCCTCTGTGTTTTTAATTTTACATTATGGTCATTGATCTGCATTCCTAATAGGGCAATTAATAAGAAAGGAACGCAACAGCAAACTAATTCTCTTTTTATATAACTGTAATAAGCAAGAATATCTGCTATTTGATGTTATTAATTTGCATGCAGCAGTGACTCCATGTAAATATTTGAATTAATGTTCCATGATAGGAATTGTTTGGACAGTGGAAAATACTTGGTTGTTATACAGTTGCTATATAAGCCCATTGGTATAAGTTACTGGTTCCCAGTTAAGAGAAATTTCTTTCTCACCACTCCCTACTTTTTCATCTTCCAGAGTCATGACATCAGCCTGACTCCCATATGGTTGCTTTTTAATGATAAATCCACCATAGTTTTATCCCTAGATACTAATGTCTCCAAAGGAAAACAAGAAGATGTCATAACCTCCTAAACTGTGGTACTAGTTCCCACCTCATTGGATAATGGTCTTGTTCTGCTAATGTTAACTTTTGCGCAATTAAAAGAGTTGCCAAACTAATCAGCATCCTACTTATTACTGATATGGAAAAGAAGATTGCAGGTAACAGAAGCATCTGCTTAATAAAAGAGCAGATGGTTAAAGGGAATAATAATAATTAATTAAACTTGTATGCCACCTGACTCTCAACAACTGTCTCCCAATGACTGGGCTGGCCCGCTGAGATGTTCAGAGGAGGTTCTAGTCTGTGTCTCACCATCACCAGAATGATTGTTGTTGAACATACAGAATAGACTCTGATCAGGTGCAGTACCAAATGCTGGAACTCAAAGATGGACACCAATCTTTGTCAATCTTTGAGAAACTGTGAAATTACCTTATTCTGATAACACTTCAAGGAGGAATAATTACAGTGGTACCTCGGTTCACAAACTTAATTCGTTCCGCGACTCTGATCGCGAACCGAATTGGTCGTGAACCGAATCAAATTTTCCCATAAGGTTCAATGTAAATACGGTCAATCCGTTCTGAACCATATGTATTTTATTTTTAAACCACAAAAACATGAAACAAAGTACAGTACAGCACAGTATGAAGAGAGAGGTCGCTGACCTTGCTCGAGGCGACTTCTGGCGTGGGGGACAGGAAGGTGGGTGGGGAGGCAGTTATTGTTTGGAGGGAGAGTCCCCCTCCAAAAGGACATCGGGGAGATCTCCTTCAAGGGTGTCCTCTCTTCTTTGTCTCTTAGCTGCACACTCAGTTCTGGGGAAAAATCTGTCTAAAGTCAGTTGTTTTTTCCTGTGCTGCATAACCCTCCGGAAATGAGAGACCACGTTATCATTCATCAGATTCAGCACTCTGTTCGTTACAGTTATGTTGGGGTGGTGCTTCTCAAAGAAATCCTGGCACTTATTCCATTTTTCCATGATGGATTTAATCACGTCACTGCTAACCTCCTCCCTGTCTTCCTCTTCCTCAGTGGAATGCTCCTCACCAAGCGCCTTCTGCTGCTCACTCTGGAGTTCTGCAAGTTCTGCCGTGGTCAGCTCCTCCTGATGGTCCTCAACAAGCTCTTCTATGTCTGCACCATCAACAACCAGACCCATACTCTTGCACATGGACACAATCTCCTTCACTACCTCTGCATCAGACCCTTCACAGTCACGTTCAGTGACACATTCTGGCCACAGTTTCCTCCAGGCTGAGTTTAAGGTCCGGTAGGTGACATCTTCCCAGGCTTTGTCAATGAGGCTGATGCAGTGGAGGACATTGAAATGTTTCTTCCAGAATTCTTTCAGGGTCAAGGATGTTTCTTCAGTGACATTGAATCACCTGGTGAAGAGTGCCTTTGTGTACAGCTTCTTAAAGTTGCAGATCACTTGCTGGTCCATGGGCTGCAGAAGAGGTGTCGTGTTGGGGGGGAGGAACTTGACCTTTATAAAGTCATACTCAGCGTCCATATCATCCACCAAGGCTGCAGGGTATGCCGGGGCATTGTCCATCAGAAGAAGGCACCTTTCAGGCAGTTGGTTGTCAGAAAGATATTTTTTAACGGTGGGTGCAAACACCTCGTGCAGCCATTCCATGAACAATTGCCTTGTGACCCAAGCTCTCACATTGGCCTTCCACATGACAGGCAGTCTGGCCTTGTTCACATTGTGTTCCTTAAATGCACAAGGGGTCTGGGAATGGTACACCAGTAGTGGCTTAATCTTCAGCTCGCCGCTTGCGTTCGCACACAGCAAAAGGGTCAATCTGTCCTTCATGGGCTTGTGCCCTGGCGGTGCCTTTTCCCCCTGCATGATATAGGTTCTCTTTGGCATCTTCTTCCAGAAGAGCCCTGTTTCATCACAGTTGAACACCTGCTGAGCGACGTATCCTTCCGCCTTCATGAATTCCTCAAATTCTTTCTTGTAGGCTTCAGCAGCAGCCTTGTCAGAACTGGAAGCTTCACCATGTCTTGCCACACTGTGGATGCCACTTCTCTTGCGGAATTTTTCAAACCAGCCTCTGCTGGCTTTAAATTCTTCACTTGCTGCGCTTGTAGAGGGGTTTTTTCGCAGTAAATCACTGTGCAATTTCCTGGCTTTTTCACAGATCATAGCTTCACTAACGCTATCACCTGCCAGCTGTTTCTCATTCAGCCACACTAACAAAAGTATTTCCACCTCTTCCAGCACTTGTGTCCTCTGCTTGGTTAATGTCGTTACTCCTTTTGCCACATCAGCTCCTTTGATGGCATCTTTATTCTTCAAAATAGTCGAGATTGTCGACTTCGCCATCTTGTACTCCGAGCCCAGATCAGTCACACAAATACCACGATCGTGCTTTTCCACAATTTCCTTCTTCAATTCAATGGTTATTTTCTTCAAACCTTTATTCTGACCAAGCTTGCTCTGCACCTTTTTCGGAGCCATGCTAACAAGCACACCAAAAAGCTTCTCAGGACATCTGTTTGCCACCGCGATCTCGCCTACAGGAAGCCACAACTACATGTCAGCAGGGAATATGGCCATGGATCCTGTTCGTAACCCGATGCGGAGTTCGTGAACGGAGGCAAAATTTTGCGGCCAAAGCTGTTCGTGAACCGAATTGCTCATCAGCAGGAGCGTTCGTGAACCGAGGTACCACTGTACTTTGTGAAGAGCACCATTTGCCTTTTGGATAAATAATATTTGATTTGATTTTTGTGCTGCTTAACATTGTATAGTGTTTACAGGATTGAAAGGTGATGCCTAGGTATTTAATGGCCTTGGTTTGTTCTACCTGAACCCTAATCTTCAGGCCCACTTGGGTTGTACAGAGGATAACTAAAGCATCAGCATATAAAAGAGCTGAAATAAAATTATTGCCCAATTTTGGGGGGTGGATTTCAATGTTTTCCAGAGTTTCAGTTATGGAAAACATAAGTCTTTCAATCATCTGTAGCCTGGAAGGAACAGTTGAAAGCTGTCACTGATCAGGCCCATTTGACTACAGATGCAATTTTACATTTTGTGAGTAGCAGATATGGTAATCATACACCTTCTGCTATTAACATACTTAGAACCAAAATGAGTAGCCTTCTGCTCTATAGATCCCAGATTTTATCTTATAAAGATATAAGACCTATCAAAACAGTCCAATCAAAATTTAAAAGATCTGTTCTCCAAGTACCTTGGAATGTTTTCAATTCTTTGTTAAGATTGGAATCAGGACTTTCTTCCTAAGGAGCTCATATGGGGCTTTGTCAGTTCAGGTTCTGGACTAAACTGATCTTCACAAAAAGATCTTTGATTTCTTTGACCTTCATGGATAACTTTTGTTCAAGCTGGGAAAGGGGGCAATGATCTAGACCTCAGATAACATGATCTCTCAGACATTATTTAATCTCTGTAAGGCATGAGCAAACTGATGTAGAACTGAACATCTTCAGCATGTCACACCAAAGAGCCTTCACCCTGGCAAGATTTAATTCCTCACCTTCTAAGCTAACAGAGAATAGATACAATACTATCCCAATATATAATTTGATATGGTCCTGCCAAATGGAAGAGATTAAATCCATCAGTTATGTTTTGCTGCTTTGCCCCTTTTTACATAACATGGCATGCAGATTTAATAATTTGATGATAACCTTTATTATCAAGTGGTCTTGGTTGGACTATACTAATGAGGAAAAGCATTGCCTTCTGTTGGCTGACACAGTTCACAACATCTCTCAACATGTTTTATGCAAGTGCCATTGCTATTAGGAGACTAATAGCTTAGATGTCTCTCTTGTTATATATTAAATGCCCTTACCTTTATCTCTCTTATGCTAAAGATGGGGGGGGGAGTTTTAATTCCTTTTCTTTACTGTCTAGTTCCCTTTTATTTTTGCATTTTATTATTGAGTTATATATATTTATTCATTGTATTTTCTTTTATCTTGATAGTTCTTGAACTTCAATTATAGTTTGGGGTGGTAAAGTATGCTACTGTTGGAATTGTTACTTCTACCATACCTCTTGCCATCATTTTGAAGCTGCCATAGCTACCCACACTTTCCTACTTAAAAAAAAGAAGAATGTTTCATGTTGAGGATTTATTTGAAGTCTGAGGAGCCAGAGAGGTTATAGACCAGTCAAAAGATGATTATACAACAAAAGACAGGAGACTTGTATGTATTCCTTAGCCAATTCATCATTGCATAAATACCAGATCATCAACATCACCCATGAAAATTTAGCTGAAATTCTCTTTGTCCTGGAAAGAATTTTAAAAAAGGCATCAGAGTGAACAAAAACTGGTGGGGGAAAAATGCAAATTGATTTTTCTTCGTGACATTAGTTTCTACAATGAAGGGCCACCACATAGGGGAAGTTTGCTTAAAGACAGGTCTCCTTCTTGGTCCAAAAACTTCAGACATGGATAGGAAATGGGTTTAGTGTGACATGACTTTCTCAATCCATATTGCTGCTTTGTTCTTTTCAGCATTCAAAGAAGCCATCACATTCTGGCCTAGGATTGATTTTCCCAATCACATTGGCTCAGTTGCTTCCTAATATATCACTTCTCACAATATGTTAACAATTGTTATGGTAAATCATTACATCAACACTGAGAGCTACACTGTTTTGTAGCAGCACAGTAGGAGTGAAGCATTCCAAGAAGTAGGGTCAGGATAAATTTGTTTAAATTTTAAATAAATGTAATTTAAATAAAAATATTTATTTATAACTCCTATTTATATACCACCAGAATCCAAAGACTCCTGAGAATTTACAATGATAAAAAGCACAAAACAAGGCAGAGAAAACAAATAAAAATGCAATGAAAGATCAAGTTACTTTGGCCATTGTTTCAGTAATCAGTGTATACTTCAAGTATCTGAATGAATGTCACAGAGAAGAAGGCTGAGATCTGCTCTCTTATCCTCTGAGAGGCAGGGGTATCAGACAACAGATTTAAGTTAGAGGAGGACATTTCAAGCTAAATGTTAGGGGAAAAAATTCCTAAGAATAAATAGATAGACTACAAAACCAAATAACCAGTGAGATGGCAACATCCTTTTCGGGATATATTCAAGTGTACTTATCTGCCCTGGAAGCTTAAATTTGGGTTTCTTATCAAGGGTAAACATTCCAACTTCCTTCAGCTTGTCATCATAAAACCTGTTCCCCACTTCATCTTTGTTGCCATTCTCTGAGCCTCATCCAATTTCTCCGAATGTAAAGATTCCCTGAATCTTTAATATCACTGAGCAACTGATACATTGGTTCTCTTCTCTTCCTTTTATTATAAATATATGAAGCCGCTTTTTGGTTCTTAGTATCCTTTGCCAACTTCAGTTTATTCTGGCATGGTCACTGCAATTCTGGCCTATACTTTTCCCTGATATCCTGTTGCTTTTTTTTTAGCTTGAGTAGCCACACTGGCATCTTCTAGCATCTGTTATTTCTTTTCCTCATTGGAATTGTATGCAGTTGTCCTTTTTTCTATGAATTCTCATTTGTCTTGAACTTCTTCCAATAGTTTCTCCAGACATGGAGTCCAATTTATATTGTTCCACATGTACTGAAATCTGCTTTTCTGAAGTCGAAGAAATTTAGTTCAACTGCATTCAGCTTTGGTTTCCTTTAAGATCAAGAATTCCAGGATTACAAGGTCACTTCCTTCAAAGTTCCTGCTCTTTCCATATCCCTGACTAGGACTTCTGTATTGGAAAGTATCAAGTCAAGATTTATTGATTGTATTGTGCTTTCCTACACCTTCTGAAGAAGAAAAGTAGCCACAATACAGATTAGGAATTTTCTGGAAGGTTCCGTGATAGATATCAGGCTAATTAAAGTCCCCTCACATGTTTATAAACCCATGAAAAATCTCAATTTTGCTTCAAGAAGGTATAAACCAGATATTCTCCCTGTTAGGGGATTCTGATACCAGATATTAAAAATAACATTGCTTTGTCTTCCTCTGCTTATTTTAACCAAGATCTCTCCACAATATTATTCAGTCATTTATTTGTGGAAGCATCTATAATAGATCACTTAACCTGCTTTGTATACCTGGTTCTGGAGCTGGATAAATTTTTAAAAAGGGCAAAAGCAAGCCTGGCACTTGGTTTCATCATGATGGTCTTGAGTCCAGAAGCTGCTAAAATGAATTATCGAGTACAACCAAAATAAAAGTCACCGTGGAACTTTCTAAACATTCACAAACGTGTTTTATTTGCCCATGTCAAACTCAATTAAATCTACCACATTAAATCTGCTCCAAACCATAATTTCAAATAATAATTAAAATTAATTTAGCAAGGACATCCTGCAAGACTTTACTGGTGCAAATCACAGCTGACTGTTAGGAAAGGTGGATTTTGCTTTCTACACATCCATGCTGATCCTTGGGAATGTACTGAGCACTGCTGGATAAGGGACTTTGAGTTCAGATCCTCTTTGGGCTCAGTTTGAGAGATATTTATTTATTTTATTTATATCTCAAATTTAGATACCGCCCATCTCACAAAAAGGGACTCTGGGCAGTTCACAATAAAACAGCAATAAATATTAAAATACAATGAAAACAATATAAAATACAATAAAAATAGAATAAAAACCAAGCACATACACAAATAATATCTTCCAAGATGTTGATGGTCAGTAAGATGTTAACATATGGGAGCATCTTCAAGGTGCTAGCCACCCCCAGGGTGGGTTGCCCTTTTTTTTGCCCCATGCCAGTTGGCAGAGCCAGGTCTTGACTGCTTTCCAGAAGGACAAGAGAGTTGGGGCCTGCCTCACCTCTGGGGTGAGAGTATTCCATAGGATGGGGGCCACGGCAGAGAAGGGTCTCTTTCAGGACCCTGCCAGTCGACATTCCTTTGTCGGCAGGATCCGCAGCATACCCTCCCTCCCTGGGAGGGTATATTGCTTGACCTCACTGAAATCCTGGCAGGTATAGTCATCCATGTTTCTGTGGAGATTAATCCCCACACTTGCACTTAATGCCACAAGCAATATATGGAAAATATTGGGCCCCAGATATGATTTTGGTCTGTTTACCCATGAAAAGTTTACATTATGGGGTAATCATGGGAGTCTGCAGGAGGTGTCAAAAGAGGCAAGATGGCAAGTGCAACCATACAATCAAAGCCACTCCCCTTTGTGCATGTATGAGATGTTGATATGCAAACGATGGGGCTTTGATCATGCACTTAGGCCTGCTATCTGGACTTTGTTGACCCTCCCCTCATATGCCTCTTGGGATAATCCCAGTTTTATAATAGCGGCTAAATCTGGCTTTTTAGGTAAAGTGGAACTGCAGCAGCAGCGGCGGAGGCAGAGGAGGAGGAGGAGGAGGAGGAGGAGGAGGAGGAGGAGGAGGAGGAGGAGGAGGAGGAGGAGGAGGAGGAGAAGCATCAGTTCAGGACTAATCTTTGAAAGATTTCCAGAATTTAAATGACAAATCTTATATACCCCAGAACATATGCAACTCAACCATTCTTTCTTTGCTGTACTTACTTCTGAAGTTCAACTATGAATGGAGGTTATGTAGGAAATAACTTTGGCTCCTAAATCAATAATCTCCTTTTTCAAAGAGGAAGTTGACAAAATTGATATTGGTTATTTATTTATTTATTTATTCCAGGTTAGCCTCTGGAAAAATGAGCTTGGATGTCTTGTCCTGGGAGAACAGCGGAAGGTCACTTTACTTAATGAGATATTAATTTCCTATGATCTTAAAATGACATTATTAAAAAAAAACTTTTAAGTTTATTGGACACATTGGACATTTAAATGAAGTTGGTTGCAATTACCGTGTCAATGGAAATGCAACTTTGGAGTTATAATATGAACTCATATAGATTTAACTATTTTTTTTTCTCCATCACTGAAATGTTACTAAAAAGGAAAAAGTAAGATATTCCAAAGTGAGTTAGCATCAGGAAGACTAGATGTACTGGAAGCCTCCAAAACAACAATACTTTAAAAAGCAAAGTAGCACTTGATAGTACGGAACGAAATGGAAGCAAATGCTGTCTTTTTTAAAAGCAATTCCATTAAATGCTCTTCAAACACCTGCCTCCATAATTGATCTGCCAGGACTGCAAGAATAACCATAGTTATGTATTTTCCCCATCTTGCTGTTTATCACTCAGAAACATCTCTTGTCCAAACCACAACGTCTTGAGTTTAAGGAACTGGAAGAGAACTTGTTGAACAACAACAACAACAACAAAAGATAATGGATGTGTGTGTGTGTGTGTGTGCTCAGATACACGTGCCAGGAATAGATAAGCAAAAATCATGTTCTGCCAATATTCAGACAGATTAAAGGAAAAGAAACTGGGATTATATGAATACGGCATTTGTAATTTGTGTATAAACCAGCTGACTCAGTTTTTCCCAGTCTAGTGCCTCGTAGACTACAGCTTCCATAATTAGCCAGCAGTTACCATATAGTCTAGACTACTGATGAAATCTTCTGTTCTACTTTCTAGGAGAGCCTGTTTAAAATTTAACTTAATCCAAATTAAAAATGCAAGATGTTATCATACCAACATAGTATCCTGGAAGGAATAAAAACTAATGATTATTCAAGAAATAAAAATAAAATGTGTTAGCTTCAGATTGCTAACTCCATTTAGGTCTTATTGAAAGCGATGAATGAATATACATTCAGATGTGATTACACCTTTTCACATTGATTTCAATGGGACCAAAATGAAATTAGATCAGCTTTCCCCAATCTTTTTTTTAATTTATTTTTTAAAAGTGCTTTAACAAAAAAGTGAAAAAAATACAACGAAGAAGAAAAATGTTAATGTCATTATAACAGTGAGCAATTACAATTCTATATATACTTATCTAATGCTAATATTATTTAAGTATGGCTATATTTCTAATATTTTTTTTAACCACTGTATTTTGTATAATGAATCTCATATTTTATTATACTTGTTCATACAAAGTCTAAATCTATAGACAGTCCACTCATAAGTAGCAAGTGCAATCAGGTCTTCAATCCATTGAATAAATTGCACCATACATTTATCTTTCCAATGCTGCAATATCAGTCTTTTGGCCATAATAAGGACAAGCTTTCCCCAATCTTGAGAACCTTCAGATTGGTGGACTTCAAACCCTTGAATGTTCATCAATGGCCATGCTGGCTGAGAGGTTCTGGGAGTGGAAATCCAGATATCTCAAGGGCACCAAATGGGAGGAAGCTGGATTAGAATGCATTCTGCTCTTAACATTTCATTTTGTGAAGAAACCAAAACAACCAAGTTGTTGAAGATGAGGTCAGAAGACTAGAAGGGCAACGGTAAGTAGGGCTTCAGTAAGCTCAATATATGTAGAAAGCAGAGACAGAGGTAGAAGAATGGGATGGGCCTTCAAAAAATAAGGGTGGACTAGGTTGGGGGAGAATAATAAAATTATGGGTATTTATGAGGCTGCAATACTATTATTCAGAGCTATAACAATAAATTCCTGTCAACCCAACAGTTCGAAAACTCACGTGAGTAGATAAATGGGGACTCTTACTCCGGTGGGAGGAAAAATGCTGACGGCGCCTTGCAAAAAGGAGTTGGGAGCAGTTGCCGGTAAGCGTGAAACCGCGCGCGCCCGAAAATGGTGCAAAGCAACGGAAAACCCGGCTCCTGCGCTCGCCAGCTGGGCTCTGCCCTAGGAAGGAGGCTCTGGCAAACCACTTCCGAAACACCTTGCCTTGAAAACTGCAAGGACTCGTCCAAGCAGGCACCGCAAGGTCAGCAATGACTGAGCGCAGACAAAAAAAAAAAAAATAACAATAAAGCCCCATTCTAGAATTGTTTTCTGCTAACTGAAGAAAAATTATTTATCATAAAGTGAACCAGGTATGTTATTTGTTTTGTGTTGACTAAAGGAAAAGGAAATGGAAATCATCAAGTGTGAAGTTTCCTTTCGCAAGGACAGACATAAGATACGTTCCCAGTTTGCTTCTACTAGATCATTTAATCAGACCTTTATCCAACAAAGTGATCCATTCTTTTTATTCTCTACTGAGTATAAAATGAATGACTTAACTACATCTTGGACTCTTCCTATATACCTTTAAAGGTCACTTTACATGAAACATTACTCAAACAGGATCAGGTTGACATAGCTTATAAAATAATTGAAAAATTTAATTAGATTAATCTAGCGTATCTGATATTGGTGCTCCCACACGCTCCCTGCATTAGGGTAGGGTACAATTTTAGCTTAAAAATTAAATAAATGTAGACAAATATAGCCAAATGTTCATTACACGATTGAGCTAAGGCTCCTTCTCTTCAGCTTTTCCTTGGTAGAAAAATGTATAATTTGGGAAAATCTATTGATTGGAAAATAAAATAATAGTAGTAATTAAAAGGCTGCTTTCACTGAGAACTTTCCTTTTCCAGCAAATAAGAAGCCACTGAGTTCAACAAGACCTCTGAGGATGTAGTGTTAGACCTAACATATATAATTAAATATAAAACAAGCAAATCAAATCAAATCTTTATCAAGTCATAGACCAGCATAAACATAAAACAATATATTGTGTTGCTTGCATATAGATAAAATTATGTAATTGGTATAATTATATTAATAAAGCAACAATCATGAGTTATACATTACCTGTGTTAATCATGGCACATATTTGAAAAATTTGTATACAATCACAGTTGCATGAACAGGACAGTCAAAACACTTAAGAAGTGAACTGTTGCTGTGATTTTCTTTAATTACATCAACTACAGAGAAGATACCACCATTTTCCTCTCAACATCTCATGCAGGTGGGCTATTTCTTCCCATAATTTGGAGACACTATTTCTACTGAAGCATCCTAAAATTTTGATTGACTTTTTGCAGAGATGTTACATTGCTGACTCAAATTCAGTTCATTAAATAAGTCAATTCAACAAAATAAATAATTGTAGGAAAAAGTGCTGCCTGCAAAAAGAAAACTGTATGAGGTTTTAAAAATTAAGAAGGAAATAAAAAAGACAATTTTTCAGACTCCTTGGTTTGCATATTTTAGTGGTTGCATTGTTTTATCTTCCTACTTGTAAATTGCCTTAAATAAATAGGTGGTATAATTATTTAAAATAAATAAATGAAGTTAAAAGAATGCTAAAATGACTGGATGAGGACATTGGACTTGTATATTATAGTATTGTCATCCAATAAAACCGCAGAACACAAAGGACATGAGTTTTTTGGGGGGGGCGGTATTTTAATCAGTGGTTCTGAAATGTAAATGAAGTAAAACTCCAACGGCTTGAGATCAAAGGCAGAGGAAAGATGGGGATTTTCTCACCTATGTCTCTAAGGGAACAATCAGAATTAAGTCAGATAAACAGAGCAAAAGTTCTCTGTTTTTAAGAATTTTTGCTCCCACTGCAGAATTCAGAATAACTGTAATTAATGTGTTAAGATGGTAGCTGGAAGTATTTGATGGCATTGTTGTGGCAGTTCTTATACCTAGTATAAATGTTCCTGATAAGTCATGAGCTGAAGAAGAAATGCCATCAAAGGGTCTTTGAACATTTTGATAGGCCCAGGAGATGCAGTCCTTAAATAGTTATTCAGCTATTTTCTGATTGGTAATTCAGGAGAAGAATCAGGTTAATACGTTCACTGAAAGAAGAATGAATTAGAGATGGGTGACTTAAGATTAATTTCAAAAGCAATCAGCTGGGAATTGGACTTCAGAGGGCTCTGATTATTGCAGAGAGGAAGAAAGAGATTGGAGGATGTTAATTCCCATTGTGTCCAGAAATAGATAACAAGTCATCCCTATCATTAAAAGCAAGGTTAAGAATTGTGTGTAGAGTTTACAGAATCATCTTTCTTCTGCAGAACAGAGAGAAAAGTATACATGCTTCCCAACCAATAATAATACTTCTCTTATTGCCTTGGGGTGTAGTGAGGTAGGGTGAGGGTGAGACTGTAAGGGGACAGAAGGCTGGAAAAAATATTATTCAAAATGAATGGAGGACATTGATCCTGCAAGGACTGATCCTTGAGTCACCACAGGTATAGGGTACCAAGAGTGACTGGTTGCTCAAGTGGGCTTTGTAATAAATGCAACTTTGTTGATGGACAAAGAGAAGTGATGGGGTGGGAGAGAAAGAACTGAAGTTGTAGAAGATGGCCACACTTTAAATGGCTTGCGTGCTACTTCATACATTCATTAAAAATGCTAATAAATATACATGAAAGGATTGTAATAGCCTAGTAATACGTTCTGGGTGGGGAGGAGTTGAGTCAGTGCTGACTCCTGGTAACTGCCTGGATAAGTCCCTGCATTTTCTTGGCAAGATTTTTTGGAAGTGGTTTGCCATTCCCTGCTTCCTAGGGCTGAGAGAGAGTGACTGGCCCAAGGTCACCCAGCTGGTTTTGTGCCTAAGGCCAGGCTAGAACTCACAGTCTTCTGGTTTCTAGCCTGGTGCCTTAACCATTGCCCCAAACTGGCTCTCAACATGTTTTTTAATCAAATATAAAATCAAGAGAAGCAACAGGGCAAAAAATTGAGGGCAGAATCAAACTATAAAAGAGGAAACATATTGTCTGCAAAAAATTGAGCTGGATCAGGCTTTGCACAGACATTTCTAAGTAATTGACTTACTTTTTAACTATATTTATATCCTACCTTTTCTCCAAGAGGTGTATATTAGGTGTCTCTCATTTTACCCTCACAGTAACCTTGTGAGGTAGATTGCACTGAAGGAGAAAAGACTGGCCCCCAAGTCATCTTGCAAGGTCTACAGCTGAGAAAACACTTGAACCATGGTCTTAAACCATTGCATCACATCGACTGCTCCTAAAATGTTCTTCTATGTATAATATATTCCATTCTAACTGAATATTGCTAATGTGGGCAATTTTCAAACAACTTCTTACTTTCTGGGGGTGTATTCGTGCTATGGTAGATCCTCATACATTAGATTTAGTCCAGAACTTCCTTTGGAAAGAGGACTACTCTTTGTCTCAATTTTGCAGCTAAACCTCTCTCCAGAAAATCTGAGGTTAAATCGTCTCGTTTACTTCCATGAGGGAATAAACAAATGGTTTTAATCTGCCTTTCCCAGAATATAATTGGATAAAATGTGCACATCAAATTATCTTTCATAAGTGGATGTAGTCTGCCAAATAACAAACAAGTACATACTTCTACATTTAGGCCTCTTAATTAAAAAAAGAATAGGGGTTGCTTTTAAAAAGAAATACTTGAAAGAATTAGATGACCTTTGCAAGCATGGCTACATCCTTCTGAAAGGATGAATCTTGCCAAATTTTATACAGATACATTCAATGAAGATTGTGTAATGGAAGTTTTTTTAAAAAAAATGAGAGGAGGGAAATGAATTAACCTTTTCCTCATAATTTGGGAAATAAGCATGAAACTGGTGTAGCTCAGTGGGTCTCCACCTGTGGTCCATGAAAGTAGTACTGAAGATCTGTGGTGTGGGCCCCAGGATAATGTATTTTAAAATACAAAAACTTCTCAGGTAAAACAGAAACTTGCTTCCAGTTTCATGAAATTTTGCAAGTCTTGCCCAAAATCTCAAGAGATTTGTGACCTTTAGATTTTGACTTTTTAAAAATCCCTTTCCTTTCCTTTCCTTTCCTTTCCTTTCCTTTCCTTTCCTTTCCTTTCCTTTCCTTTCCTTTCCTTTCCTTTCCTTTCCTTTCCTTTCCTTTCCTTTCCTTTCCTTCCCTTCCCTTCCCTTCCCTTCCCTTCCCTTCCCTTCCCTTCCTTCCTTCCTTCCTTCCTTCCTTCCTTCCTTCCTTCCTTCCTTCCTTCCTTCCTTCCTTCCTTCCTTCCTTCCTTCCTTGTCCTTGGTATATTATCTAGGCAAGTCACACATGACACTGTGCTAGTAGATACTACACTACTGAGTTGTGCCTTACACAGTGATCTATAAAAATGGATGACATTTATGTAGTTGCCTTCATAAAGGAAAAGTTGGGAACTATTGGTGTACATTATAGAGATCCCCAAGGCAAGTATTCTTTAGAAAGACAGGCAGAAGAGCTCAGGATTTGTTACATAGTTTGATGGCCCTACCATTTGGCAGAGTGGGTTAACCACTTCAAGTGATACATTCCTGGGAGTGTGGTAGAACAGCAGTGGCTTTTTCCGTATCTCTTAGTAGGTGTGCAATGGTTGTCCAAATTTTTGCAGCTCAGATATTGTGGCCCTTCTCTCCTGACATCTCCTGAGGCAAGACTAGGAGGCAGTAGGAGTATATGCAGTTCCAAGTCTGACTTGGGGATTATCCACACTGCAAGGTTGCTCTATTGCCAGTCCTGGCCAACAACCATTTCGGGGTGGGGAGGAATGGGTGACATTAGTCTGCATTTGCCTTCTGTGCACTGTGAATGCAATATCTGGCTATGTTTCCCTGTTCCATTGGCTCACACGTTGCTGCCTGGTTTGGTCTGCTGCTCTTCCCTTTCTTCTAGACCAGCTCCTGCACTTTGACTGGTTGTTTGGCAAGGACAGAGATGCTCCCTCACTTCATTTCCCCTGCTTTTGCTGAATAACACCTAAGGATGACGCTGTTACCACAGGTATTTCATCCACTAGTAAAAATGGTCATAACACTTGTCTTACATTCTCCAATATTTCAAGAAAAGTACACATACTTAACAGGTGATTAGCGGCCAGGGACAATGGAAGGGAAGGGAAAAACAAGCTACTGAAAGTTCCTCCTTATGATTTTTTTTTTTAATTTTGTTTCAGTATTTCAACTTTTTTGGTTATCTATACTCTTTACTCTTTACTATCAGCTTGAAGAATGTAAAGTGACTATATGTTTATAATAAAGCTTCATTTAAAAAGCACACACACACTGGTCTTCCACACAGAATATCCCCTGTCTGGAAATGGACAGTGTTGTTTTGTTTTTTAATTACTATTTTTCTTTCCCTGAACTTCCTGCCTTTTGACTGGGCTGTTGTTGTCTTTAATGAGCCCACCGGTGGAGCGTTTCATCATTTTTTGAGAGTATTTAAGAATGAGAGAGGGGGAAAACAAAGGGAATTGTGCATGTGGAAAAAAAAAAAGTTGTGTGTATATAAGTAAGTAGGAAGAGTCGGGATAGGTTTGATGAGTCCGTTGCTGTTTCTTGGTACAGCAACATCTATTTTACCAAACTACCTGGGGGAAGGGGTGTCCTTTATTTCTGAAACTCTGGTAAATGAGAGTGTCTGTGATGATTTACTTCATCTGCATGACATTGTTATCTGATTTATTGTATGTGAAGTCCATGCATTGTAGTCCTGTAAACTGATGCTTCTCTGTAATAGTTTGTTGTGATTTTTTTTTGTTGGAGGTGCATTTAAACAATACTTGGTCCTGCTGAGATCTTTATTCAGTCATGTCCTCCTTTCTAAGGGTCACTGTCCTGTCTTATGATACTTTAGTGGCCACTCTAGTCAATTTCTGTACCTGGAATGGGTGAAGGAGCCATTTTGTCGTTCATCTACTGTAGCAAAATGTCTTAAATGCTGTTTTTTGCCCTGTTCCTTTGTTACCAATTGATAAATTGTTACCTCTACATCCTTCCCAGAAGCATTGGGATTGGATGCAAAAACAAGGGCCTGGGTAATGTTAACCCCTGTTTGGAAACCAGCACTCTCTGTCCAAAGGAAACAACCAAAAAAACCAAACCCTTTTCTCTCATTGACATCTACTTCACTTCCAAAAGAAGGTACATAGAAGTTTGAAGGGGTCTTTACCCTCATCATCTATGTGTGCAAAAATATGTGGAAAAAGGCAGTTCTTCTATAAGTTCATAGTCTCAGTCTTCAAGGGTGACAGGAGAGAATAACTCGCAAGCATGAAACTGCTTATAATTCCTTGTTGTGCTTCTTCCTGAAAACATTCACCACACAGTTTTCAAATGTTCTTTATAATCATTTACCACTCTTCCTTAAACCTGTCATCTTCAGACTACAATTTTATCCCAATTCACAATATGTTAAATTATACTTTCCCAAGTACTAAACTACAGAGCATAGAAGTGAAATAAAAATTCAAAACCAAGATGACACCAAAGGATTTATTCATCCAAGGTTGTGGAGTGTTTTGATTTTATTTTTAATACTGGGGAGTCTGAAACAGTAAATTGAATTGTGCTGAAATAAAAACGGTAACTGTAATAACATACTTGCTTCTCTTTTAAGGTTATCACATGCTTCTTATTTAGGGGGATGGTTAATGAACCTCAGCTGCCCATTTTCTAATTTAAAGGCACAAGCCAGCACTGGACTCATGTGAGATTGTGATTTAACAGAATCATCCTAACCTTCTTGGACAACCAGGTAATAGGGAATGGGAAGGGATGGGAGAAGAGCTCCATCGTTGAGGGGGAAATGGGGAGGCCAAGAGTCTACTATAGGAATTGGAGCTCCACAGCATATATCTGCTATTTACAATATCACTGATCAGGATCGAATTGCAGGTAATCTGCTATTTGCTGGATCCCAAAGTCCCTTTGTTCCTCCTATAGACCTCAAGATGAACTCCATCAACAGGACAATGAAACCAGCAGATGTAATTTCTCCCAACTGTTTCAATGGGGGATTTCTCAAAAAAAAAAAAAAACACCAAAAATTTTAAAAAAAACAAACAAGCGCAACTGGGAATTTGCTGGCCTCTTGTGGAAAAACCTGCCACTCACTTTCTACCCCACTGGTTTTCTTTTTTCTTCTAAAATTGTGTGTAAATACAGTCCACTTTGTTTGCCATCCTGAATTCACTTTTGAGGAAACTGATAACTATTTTAGAACTTGTAAATATTTAAAATTATTAACTTTTAATCAAATGTTGGAACTGTTATGGTTTTAACATATTAGCTGGACCAATACTTTCTAGGGGACTGTCAAATATCCTGTGGCTAATCAATTTATAAGAGGAATCTGTGCAAAGCTCAAACATCACTCTAGCATAGGGATGATCAACCTTTGATGGCTGTGAGCTATATTTCACATCTGGGAGAAATCCAAGAGCCTCAGTCAGTGGGAGGGGAATGCAAATGAATTAAACCTGCTATATCTAGGGGATAAAAAATCCAATGACTTCTGGTTGCTCAGTTATTCAGTCATTGTCATGGCTAAATTGACATCATTTCACTTGGATTATCTGTCAGTAATTGCTTCCCTGGGTTCTTGTAAGCTTCTGTTTATGTAATCTTTGATAGTATCTCAGCGCTTTGTCTTCTCTCAGACTATTTTTCCTTCCCTTTTTTCAAGCACCAAGGTCTTCTTCGGTGACTCTTGCCTTTGTGTTAAGTGTTAAAAATACTTAAGCTTTAACTTCATTATCAGTACTCCCAGGGAGCTGTCTGGATTTACCAGATGGTCAATAGATGGCAGCAAACAATTAAGAGGTTTCCCTCTCTCCCTTTCGGTCTTCTGCTATCTAGTGGTGTCTGGATTGTAGCCCGGATACGGTAGGCTTCAAATGAATGAAGGTGAGCTTTATGCTTTTGTTCTTCCTGCAGTTTTGTGGGGGCATGAAGCTTATTTTCATGCTTACCTTATAAACCTCCTGCCTCACACTGACAGTAAAGCGCACCGCCATTTTTCAGCAGCTATATTTCATCCTGCTTTGGAACGTATGGCTGGAGCCTGGAGGCCTAATTGTTGGGCTAGGGCAGTGTTGTCCAAACTTGGCCACTGTAAGATGAGTGGACTTCAACTCCCAGAATTCCCCAGCCAGCAAGGCTGGCTGGGGAATTCTGGGAGTTGAAGTCCACTCATCTTAAAGTGGCCAAGTTTGGACAACACTGGGCTAGGGGAATCGAAGTTGTGTTCCAAATGACAAGAGAAGCATGTATGAAGATCCATATAGAAGATAACTCTTAAGGTGTCTGGCTACCAAGCTGCAAACCTGGATTGTGCTTGGAAGCAAACCAGTAGCCCATGTAAACCACATAAAATTGGTATAACATGATCTACATCCTAGTGCTCAGCAGCAAAGTGTAACTTTGCACCAATCCTAGTTTTCAGATGCATTCCAATGTTGAATGAGCTGACATAGCCACATCTGGAGATATCTAGGAAATCAATAACTGAAGTAAAATCTGCCTTTGGGCTTTCAGTTGCCACCATTCACCTGACTTCCAACCAAGAAACAGATGACAAACCCTAACAGATGTTATACACTTTGAGGTTGTTCTTGGATGGTGCTAGAATAAAGCAGAAAATGCCCCGTTTACTTCTTGCCTCATTCCCTCTTAGCTTGAACAGATTACTGGATTGCAGGCACTATGATTTTTAATCTTCTGAGAACAACTACAGGTACATGTGAGGCTAAGGCATTCCTGAAAATAAAGAAAATGATGCTTTTATTTGCAGGAGGCAAATTTCTCACTTTTAAATTAAAACTATCCAAAAATAATTAAAATTAAGTCATGTAGGAGAGAGAGTCTGGCTGGCATCAAGTGGCGCCATATTACTTCCTCTGTCTTGGACATTATAAATGCCTTGAAAGTTGGGAGGGATGAATTAGTCCTTAGCATGCATTTCACAATCAACCCATTCCATCATGTATATGCCATTGCGTACTTTTAAAGACTGTGTATATGAATATTCACATTAATTTGACTACTTAGTCTTCCATAGTATAATCATTTGGCCACCCCAAGTGGTACATACACCCTAGGACAGGATATGAAGGATTACACAAATAAAAGCACTTACCTTTTGTGTGCAATTCTCTGTTGCATTCTCATTTTGTATGCTGTTTCTGAAGAGAGAAATACATTGCAAAATTCGGAGAAGCGTGCATCTCATAAGATAATAGTCCTCTGATCTGCATAGATGTTTAAGAAGTGCCAATTTGATTTTGCTTTGCTTAAAAATGCAGAACATGTGAACGGTCTCCTTCTTAGCTCCCCACCATCCCTTCTTATAAGTCAAAAGGTCTGGTGCCAACAGAAAACTTCAGGGGACCTTTTTTTAAAAAAAGGCAGCACAGCAGGGGAGAACCTTTTAAGAGGTGCTGCAAATGTTAAAAGGATTACAGCAACAAAGGGAATTTAGCTGTAAGTCACTGCACATTAGAATACTGAAAAATAGTGAGCTACTGAGGTTGAAGGAATGGGGCAACAGAAAAAAAGCATGTTATATAAACCTTTGTGCTTATGTTCAGTAATATATAAGCGACACTTATATGTTATACTGTCAGTCATGTCAGGGCCTAGCCTTCCTTCCTTTTCATTCTGGGGGAGGGAGTTGGCGTGTTATGTGGGGAACAATTTGAGTGCTGCTTTTGCCCATCCAATGGAAACTCTCCTCCTCCTCCTCCTCCTCCTCCTCCTCCTCCTCCTCCTCCTCCTCCTCCAAAAAAAAAAAAAAAAGAAATCCTTTGCAAAAATGTATTTTCTGGTAAAAAGGAAGCTCATCAGTATTTAATACTATGCACATTGACTTGCTACATGTGGACTAGTTTGACTCAGCTGCCAAATCTGCTATATAACCAAGCACTGAAAATGAAATGAGAATATTAAATAATCAAGGAGGCATTAATTTATTTGAAGGAGCCCTAGCTTCCTCAATACTCTTAATTTGATTAATGTGACATGAAATTAAAATTATTGCCACATGTCACTTATTTCTAGTTCCAAGTCCAATGATGTAAAATTACAGTAAATTAATACAGTTGTAAAACATGAATAGACAAAATGCATTCAGGAAGAGTTTGGCCCTGGGTTCCCATCAATAAGCTGAGGGGAATATCCTGTTTTATTTTTCTCTCTAACAGTCTAGTCCACATTGAGGATACAAATAGAAATCCTAGGTCAGTTTCACCCACTACAGGTGCTTTTGTCTTAAAAGTCTGACTTATTTGATAGCAAATGTGCACTTTTTTTGAAATTGCTCATTGTAATCTTGTACATTGTACAGTGTTGTGATCCTGCCTATTTCTTAATCTTAGTTTTGTATTTCTTAGCTTAAGATCATTTGTCTAATGACACAAATACATGTGCAAGCCTACCACTGTTAAAAGACGTAAAGCATCATTCTTAGAAAATAATGGCCACAATGCCGCAATGGGTTTAGTTCTCATATACTGTAGCTCCAGAATAAAGTCAGATCATCCTTTATTCTGCTGAACACAGAAGAGGTAAACTGTGAAACAGACTTACATTCTCAAGTCTTAGACACCTGGCTGTTCATCCTTTCATCCTTTCTCAAGTTCAGTGCAGAAATCTGAAGAAGAGAGATATTTGCATTTCCTTGAATGCAAAGTGGATCACAACTGCACAGGACATCATTCTTGCACTTGACACAAAATTCTTCTTCAGATGACTCTTGAATGTGAGGAGTCCAGGGAGAAGAAAGGGCAGAATGTGATGATAGTGGGTATAGAAAGCAGTCTCATCTTCTTCCACAATGCTCAAGCATATAATAGCACAAAAACACGGAAATCAGTGGGATGAGTTAATAAAACATGACAAGGATATGCTTGTTAGTACAGCTAAAATGGAAAGTTCTTTGAGCATTCAGTGTGAAATTCTACAAAAGGTTCTGTAAGTATATTCAACATCACATGATCATAGACATCCTCTAATTAAACAAGCTATCTAATCAGGATTCTTTAAGTATATTCAACTTCACATGATCATAGGCATCCTCTAATCAAACAAGCTATCTTATCAGGATTCTTCTTCATGGGAGCTCTGTAGATGTACAGATCATTTAGGAGGTCTTTATAGAGAATACTGTGATATGAAGCTCTATAAGAAAGGTGGGCATAAAGAGATATGTACCTACATCTTTTCATGCTACTGTTAGCTCTCTCTGTGTGTTTCATAGACCTTTAGCCTTGATCCAATCTATAATTCATACTTTTTTGAGCAGAACCTTCAGTTGACTGACAGCGCTTTGGGAGGCAGGTATGGAAGAATATATCATTGAAGCAAGTGATGGGTTAACTCTGTGGGTTAAACAGCTGTTCAAAATCATATTAGCAAAAATTATGAAGTCTTCTTTGAAGCCCAGAAACGCTTGATCCCCTACATCAAACAAAGAGTTTTGTTTAGATAGAACCTTGTGTTTTATCTGTAAGAACTCTGCTTTGCAATAAGGTTTATTTTCCTTGAAAACAAACCAACTGCCACAACAGAAAAGGAACTGGTTAAGTATTGAGCATCACATAAATAAAAAGAACTGCCTCCAGCCTCTCTGTGTGAAAGCAATTCCATTTCACACAGTTGCAAAGCACACACTTGCCCTGAGTCAAGTAGCAACGTGGCACTGGGGAACAACCCTACCTGGCCAAGTGTAGGGGGTCTCCAAAGCAGTCAATAGAATTCATCTGCCTTCATTATCTTGATTGTACAGAGAACTCAGAGAAGTGAGAATGCAGAAGAATGTTTATTCTCCCCTCTAAGGCCCAGAAATATTAGCTAGATCCTTTGGTCGCAGAGAGTTACGACTCTCCAAAGCCAATGTTTGTTTGGAGGCAGCAGCCTAGCAAGAGAATTTTTGCATATTTCATTTTGCATTATGGTTGCAAGGGTTGTTGCCAATCTTGCTTCTGAAAACCTTTTTCTATATGTCAACATCACTGCTTTTTCTAAATTTTGGCTGGATCAATAAGGTAATCATTTTGTTTTTATTTATAAATGGAGATGGAAGGAAGAGTAAGAAAGGGAAGTCTTCTGTGATCATCCACTCTGCTCACGGAAGCATTGCAAATGCCCACCTTCAAGTTCTGACAGCAAACCTTGAGATTTTGTTTGAATTTGTACCTCTTGGAAATTCATTTTGAAATTCAGTTCAAGGCCATTGGAAAATGGTTGTGTTTTCTTCCTAAGGACAGAGAATAGAGAAAAACAAGTTTTTAAGTCCAAAACTACTTTTGGTGCCTTGGTGGGTCTTCTTGGACTTCTGAAAATCTAATCCATTAGTCTTAAATTAATCATGATTCAGAGTGTTCTTTTACTAGACTGGGACAACAGAGATCTCATTCCACCCTATGATTCACTCAGTTTTGAGTCACTCTCTCTTAGTCCAACCTACCTCAAAGGACTGCTATTAGATATATTAAGGGAAAATCCCCATGACTCCCACCCTGAATTCCCAGGGGAAAAAGAGACTGAAACCATAGTAATAAATAAGTCAATTAATGAATAAATAAATTACAACCCTATTTGTTTTAGTGGATCTCTTTTAAACACAATGAAACTTGAATCTAGTTCAAAATGTTTATTTTTTTGTATGTATGAATTTATGATTCATTAGCTAATAGTTAAAGGAAGATTTTAACCAAGGATTTGCTGGCTTATAATGCACACTCTTGCAGCACAAACTAATGCATATTTACTCAAGAAATAGTTCTTAGTTTGGTGGCACTCACAGGTAAGGAGCAGAAGATTGCACTATTACCATTAAGCTAGTGATGGACAAAGCCTGTCTCTTAATCTAATGTCCTATGGTACTCAGCACATCTCCCAAAGTTTACTGTAAGTGACAATTCATACACAATTTTCAATACTTGGAAATCTTAAGCACCGTTCTGAAAAAAATATTGTAAGGAGACAATATTTCCCGGGGGACAGTGGAAATGGGCTGATTGGAACACCCCTATCTTGCTCTAGAGTTTGAACTCATCTTGAGCTGGACAGAATTGTCAGCCCTTCCCATTGGCTAGCAGCATTGACACTTGTGATGGAGTCTGTTAGTTTTTTCTATTTAGGTGCTAACACAAACATGCCATCTCAACACACTAGGACAAGGGTGGGGAAATTGTAACCATTCAAGTATTGCTAAACAACCATGCCCAGCTTCCTTCAATATTGCATTTGGAAGACCACAGCCTGACCAACCCTGCTGTAGGAAAAGCCCTTTTGATTTTTGTCAAACCCGTGGGACACCAGAATCTGTATGTTCCATAATTCCTGGGCATAGTGCTATGTTTGTCTGATGGATGGTCCAACAGAGATTCCACTGTGAGACTTTGCCACCATCTAAGCTATATAAAGGCAAGAGACAGTAGCTAGAAGGATTTATGGAGACCACTTGCAGCAAGTACTGTGGATCAGGAGGCCTCCACCTCTAAATGTATTTTCTGTAACGTCATCAGGAATAAAATAAAGGCCAATGTTGAAATTGGCTCAATACCATTTTTAATTTATTTTATCAGTCAATTTCCCTGAGCCCATCCTCAAGCAGGGAGAGCTTCGACTGATTTCTCAACTGATTTAACTAATGGGCCATCATGTTACCTGTCATGAATGAGCAGTACTGGAGGAAGAAAGCAAATAAGACCTCACAAAACAAATTAAGGGGGAAGCCGAAATAAAATTAATACTTCAGTAGATAATTGTTCTTCCCTGACATTTGTTTAAATGAAAGATGAGACCAACTCTGAATGCACTCAGCATGATCTTGCCAAAGCAGATGCCCCCTCAGTAACCAGTCTAGTGATTAGAGAATGTATCATCAATTTGCTGTTTGGTCCCAACTATGGCCTTAAATGGAGACATTGGGAAATGAATATATGCTCATCTTCCTAAGGAAATATGCCCGTCAAATAGATATAAACCTCTGCAAATGTGATTTCTTTCTCCTCACTTTGCGAATTGAATATGGACAAAAAAAATATAAAAAAAAACCTAAATCATTCACTAACTGGTGAAACTACAGTGTGTTTGTACATGTAGAGAGGAGGCCATTCAAACTCCTGAAAATAAAAGATTAGATATATGACAGGGTCAGCCACAGTACAGTTCAGCAAGAGGTTAAAAGCAAAATGAAAGACCTAGCAGTCTGATATGGTTGCATCCCAAGCACAGATTAGTAAGAGGAAAAATAGCTTGGAAGCAGATCATTCTCATGATTCTCAGATCATGCTTTCAAGAGAATCTGTGTGAGGTAGTGGTTAAGATATAGGACTAGGACTGGAGAGACCCTGGGTAAAGAAGTTCACCCCTCACCATGGAAGCTCACCAGGTGATTTTGAAGCCAGTTACTCTCCCTCAGCCCAACCTACCTCACAAGGTTGTTGCTGTGAGAAACGCTGTGGGAGGGAGGGCTGTGTACACCAATTTGAGCTCTTGACAGAGAAATAAGATATAAATCTGACAAGTTGTTTTTTTTAACCCATACTGGATGTACAGTTGGATGGAAACAAAAATTATAGAAAGCACAAGTAGGCTAATGAGTATAAAGCTGGTTTGGGGCCTCCTGGTCTTTCTTATAATTTAGATCCTCTGTTCTTTCTCCACTCAGGAAAATCAGCTGGAGAGATAAACTCCCATTATAAACACACAACTGAAACTGGGTACTGTTTAATCAATTGATGTCTCTTATCCATTGTAATTATAAATTGTGACTCATAACCAAAGGGTACCATGATGGCATGCCAAGGTCATGTCTCATTTCTATTCAAGTGCTTCTTCACCCTGGAGGTAGGGTTTGACTCGAGAATTGGTCATCAGCTTTTGCTTTCAAAATCATTGGCCCTCTTGGTAATTGAACTAGAATGGGCAAAACCCTAGCCCTTAAATTACAACTCAGCAGCAATCTGGGGTGGGGCGGGACTGCATACCAAAGAATGGATCTAAGATGGAATAAGTTTGATGATACCAACAGTGGTTTCTAGGTACCACTTTTTTGATGGTCATGCCAGTAAAATCCAGGCTGTTTGGTAACCCTAGATTATTTTGATTACTACTATAACTCCTTCTTTCCTTCCTTCCTTCCTTCCTTCCTTCCTTCCTTCCTTCCTTCCTTCCTTCCTTCCTTCCTTCCTTCCTTCCTTCCTTCCTTCCTTCCTTCCGCCTTCAAGTCAGTATTAACTCCTGGTAACTGCCTGGACTAGTCCCTGCAGTTTTCCTGGCAGCATTTTTGGAAGTGGTTTGCCCTTGCCTCCTTTCTAGGGCTGAGAGAGAGTAACTGGCCCAGGGTCACCTAGCTGGCTTCACGCCTAAGGTGGGACTAGAAGTCACAATCTCCTGATTTCTAGCCTGCTCTCTTAACCACTACAACAAACTGGCTCTCACCACTATAATTAGCTTAACTACCTATATTTCGTGTGATGACTCTCCATATAATAAGTTTTCTCTAGGACCATTTTAAAAATTACGGAAGCTTCCAGTGAGGAATTTTGGTGCGCTGGTGTCTCCGAAGGAGCAGAGAGACACTGCAGCCAAGAACGCAGGCTGGAAGGTGGATGCCAGCCAGAAAATCTCCCTGGATCAAAGGGAGATTGTGAGATAACCCACTTGCACTCTGGATGGTAGCTCCTCGTGAGTATACTGCAGAAATGAAAGTTTTTGCATTCAGCTCAGGAGCTGAGTTGCCGGGAGGTTTGGTTGATATATGGAGACAGAAAAATAGCAGTTCAAGAGGGTATTCTTTTCAGAAAGGCACAGATCTTTTTCAAGAATAGACATGATTTGGATTTCAAGAGATGTGGCTACTAAGGTCTCTAAAGTAGAGATTCTACCAAAGACTTTTTGAGATCATAATCCTGTGAGTTTGGTTTATAAAAGAAAATCTAGCTCTTTTAGATGGAGATTAAATGAAGCGCTGCTAAGAAAGAAGCAATTGACAAGGATTGTAAAAAGAAATTAAAATAATTCTTTGAAATTAATTTAAACCAAGGCACTGATTTGAGAATGGTTTGGGATGCAAATAAAGCCTTTATTGGAGGTTATCTGATACAACATAATTCTGAACTTAAGAAGAGGCAACAGAAAATACAAAATATTTTGGATGAAATGAAAGGAAGAAGAATTAAGGAACTCCTCAAGGAATACAAGTATCTCTCAACAAATTAAGATTTTTCAGCCACAGTTATGGAAATAAAATTGAATTATGTTAAAACAAAGACATTTTGAATTTGCAAACAAACCAGGGAAATGGTTGGCATATAAATTGCAAAAAGAAAGAGAAAAGAAAATGATACTGGAATTACAAGAGGGAGATACTGTACTAACGGACAATGTGGCTATACAAAAAAACATTTCATCAGGATTACTCTAATTTATATATAGGACATGACATTCCACTGGAGAAAACAGATGAATATCTTAGAAAACAAAATTTACTGAGGATTACAGAAGAACGAAGACAAATTATGAATGGATCTATAACAATAAGAAAAGTTTCAGAAGCTATAAAAAGATTAAACCAGGAAAAGTGCCTGGACCAGATGGACTAATGAGTTTGTATTATATGTGTTTTAAGGATACCTAAATACCTAATACCTAAAGAAAGACAAGATTTGACCTTAACAAGAAATACAGACCAATATCATTATTGAACAATGATTATAAGTTTTTTACATTTACAAAATACAATGAATTCTATTCTGCAGGGAGGAAAGTTGCCAGACACTTGGAAAAAAGCTAATATAGCATTAATACCCAAAGAAGGACAAGGTTTGACCTTAACAAGAAATACAGACCAATATCATTATTGAACAATGATTATAAGTTTACAATCAGGATGTGAGATACAAAAAGGAATAAGACAAGGCTCCCCATTGTCCCATCTCTCATTTAGTTTAGTTTTTGAAATATTGAATAGAGTCATAAGACAAGATGATATGATTGTGGCCATAAAGATTAAAAAAGAGACCTGGATGTTAAGAGATTTTGCAGATTATTTGGTGTTGGTTTTGGAAGATCCTTTAAAGTGAATTGGATTATTAAAGGGTAAATTAAATTGGTGCATTAGCAGGTTTTAAGATTAATAAACAGAAAACAAAGATGTTAACAAAAAATATAAAAATATAAGATCAAACAGAACTGATGAATAAAATGGGTTTTAAGATTGAGAAGATGATAAACTATTTGGGTATCACTATGACAAATATGAAGTGTATGTTATTTCAAAATAATTATGTTAAGACATGGAACGAAGTTAAAAAAGATATGCTAAGATGGGATAAAGTGCAACTGTCATTTTTGTGGAGAATTTCAGTGATTAAGATAAATGTTTTACCTAGAATGTTATTTTTGTTTCAGACAATACCTGATTTTATAAATCATTATGTTAGATGTGCCACTTTGAGAATATGGAACAAATACAAATCTAAGTTGTGCCCAAAAACATCTTTGTGGCTCTCAGTGCAAGAAGCACTTTATAGATGAGAAATGATAAGTAAGCATAAATGGTTAACGTATCATGATATATTAGATTTTTTTCAAGGGAAATTTTAAATAAAATCAAGAGAAGATCCAATAACAGAAGGATATATTTGTCAATGGTTTTCTTATGTACATCAGAAAAGTTTAAAGTAGATAAAAGATTTTATTGATTTTGAATAATGTAAGACTGAATTTGAAACAGAATTATGTACAAACGATGAACATGTTATTACCAAAATATATAAACATATGGTGAAATTTGAGACAGAAGAAGAAAAAGTGAAAGAATGTATGATAAAATGGGCTAAAAATTTTGGTCATAATATACAAATGGAACAATGGGAAAATATGTGGTTGAAAGGATTGAAATTTATATTAAATTCTAGTCTTAAAGAGATTTTTTAATAAAATGATGTACCATTGGTATATGTCACCAAAGAAATTGTCTAGAATGCATAAAGGTACTTTGAATTTATGCTGGAAATGTGAACAACATGAAGGGTCATTTCATCATATTTGGTGTATGTGTAATAAAGCCAAAAAATGTTGGATACAAATACATTCACTAATTCAGAAGATTTTAAAGACTAATTTAAATTGAAACCAGAGGCTTTTCTTTTGGGACTAATGGACAGACAGCTGGAAAAATGTCATGGAACAATTGCAACAAATTGATTCTATGCTCAAAAGTAGAAAGGTTCTCCATTACCCACAGTGGAGTTATGGTTGGTCAAGATGGTGGAACTTGATGGCTAAACTGACTTTCCTGATTATAGAAAAGACAATGTCTACATTTATTACTGACTGGAAACCCCTTATGGACTTTTTGCATGAAACAGAAAAAAAATGAACTGATGATTTGTGGTTTTGATGACTAGAAAAAGCTAGATAATAGAAAAAGAGAGCTTTTCTTTTTGTAACCATAGAGTAAGAGACAATTTTGTAATCATACTTGTATTGGCTGCAAAGAAAATTGGAAGCTTCTTTTTTATATTTATTTTCATCTTTTCTTTTTGTACTTCTCTTTCTTTTTTCTCTTTTCCTTTCTTCTCTTTCTTTACTTTATATAAGTTTTTGTGTGTTTATATCTTCTTTTCAAAACTTTCAATAAATGGTATATAATGTGTGTGTGTGTGTGTGTGTGTGTGTGTGTAATTAAAAGTTATATATAATTACATTGAAAGGGTTAGATTTAAGGTTAGGGTGGTGCATGCCTAGACTAGATTAACTTGTTCATCATGTAGATAATTCTTCCTCTAACTTCTCAGACAATCTATTGCCATCCTAATGATAAAATATGCACCATTTAAAATATCATCACAGACTATAAAGTCCTGTATGCCAAGGTTATGCATTGTAGCTATGCTTTCTTCAGCAGACAATATTTGCTTTTCAAACTCCCTGCCATTATAAATATTAATGAAGCATGTTTAGAAGCCATTTTGATTAGCAATTTCATTAGCTTTGAATAGACAAAAATAAGTTAATGTCAACATTAAATTTAAGTTTACCTTGCAAGCTATCATAGTTTTAAAAAAGTAACAAGAAACCTTTAATTAAAAAAGCCAATGCTTTAAATGATTTTTTTTTAAAAAGTTATTTCTAAGTCTTTGACCTACTTATTTCATTTCAACAAAATAGGGCTAATTGGGTTAGGAGGTATTGTTTGCTTCTGAAGTACATTAAATTTACTAGATTTAATATTAATAAGAAAAGTGTACATTGGGGTCATATCAACAGAGAATTGAATATTAGATAGAAACTCACAGAATGCATCAGTAGCACACATGTATTTGTGAAATCAATGACAAGCATGGCTAATTATTTATTAGGGAATAGTGGGGATATTTGGGACTCCCTAGATCTGCTGAACTCTAACTCTTCAAAGCTCTAAGCAACACAGCCAGTTTTGAGGGATGCAGAAATATCATGTAGTAGAGGTTACCTACCTCTGAAACAGCATCAGAAGGATAAGAAGACGGCATCAAATAGGCTGTGATCCTAAATACATTTACTAGAGAGTAAGATCCATGGTGAGACTTCTCTGAATAAACATGGTTAAAATTGTGCTCCATGTGGAAGGGTGTCATGGGGAACTAAAGACAGAAAAGTGAACTCCTAGCTGTTCAATTCTTTGTAAGAAGGTTTGGTTCAAGCAAGGAATACTTCTAAGAATTACATCTTGCTCCTCTTCCCCTGGGCAGATCCAGATGGAAAAAAAAGAAGATAGAGATGGCACCTTTCAATGTTCTTTAAAACCTTTTCCTTTCTCCAGTGAGACTTGGACTATCAATTACTTCCCAAGTACCTTCTTCCTTGAGACAAAGATAATTCTTTCAACAGGGTGGACAAGCCACAAGGGCAAACCCAAGCCAGTATGGTGGGCCTTTGGGGCGGGGGGGAAATGTAGACAACAGTGGGGACTACAGACGCTTGACTGACATCCAGGGATTTGGGTATGACTGCCCTGAATAGAACAAAATGTTGCCCCAGTTGCTAGGGAGCTCTAATGCTACACACACCTACCAATTGCTAAGACCTGCTGATTACAAGAATATTTGTTTCTGTATTAACATGGTAAGATTGTACTTCACAATGAAATACACATAGATTTGCAGTGGGAAGAGGGGTTGTCAGCCAGGCCTCCAAAGTCAGATCTATTCCACAAACTAAAGAAACCATACTTTATATATTATAAACACACACACACACACACATGGCCTTAACTTGGCCTATTACGCATCTTGCTCATAGCCTCCGAGATCTAGGTCAGCCAAATGTGAGGTCCCAGAGCAGCATGAAGTTACTTCAAGCACCTATCTAATCCTCAGAGCCCCCTCAACAGTCCTTGCCCAGCTGTAATGCTTAATATGACTAAAGGAGGAAAAGAAGCTTGAGCTAAAATGTGTATTCGGTTCCAGCCCAGGAGTTCAGTCACCACTGTGAGAGATGACAAAATGTTGTTTTTGCAGGCAAACTAAATGGACAGTAAATGCTTTAAAATAGACTATAATGAGCAACTAATAGTGAAAGGGGATCTTCCTGACCCCTGCTTTTCTAAGCAGAATATATGTAGTGGTACAATCAAGTTACTAGTCGTCAATTGCTTAGCGGGTTCTTAGCATAAAGTAGTATGGCTTTCCACTAGTTTGCTCAGAATAAGTAAAAGAACTAACATATAAAGGATGTGGCAATGTGGTAGGAAACTGGTGCAGGTGGTTAAAGGAGTCTCTGAATAGGGAGCTGAAGAACCAGCCTGAGCTAGTTTTGTGGTAATAGTTGAACTAGATCTGAAACCACATCACTGAGCAGACTCACTGCTAATGCCAAAAACTGCTATAAAAGGAAATAAATAAATATGGGCTGGGGGAGGCTTAAAATGTGAGTAGTGGGAGATGTAAATTAAGGCGGGACATCTGGGAATTGTGTTAGGCGTATTGGATAGGTTGTAAACTCCTGAGTACCCAACCAATGGGGAAATGGAGGAGGGTCTTTCTGCTCGGGCATAGGGAATAAAACGTGCATGTATCTTATCATGGGGTGTGCCTACTTGCTGGATACCCACTGTTGCAACGACATATTCTTTTAATAAATGCCTTGTTGCTTTATTGGATCTTTGTCTCAATTCTTTGGAACTTGAAGGTTGTTTCTCACACCACCTCAGTTTTAAGCATAGGTCTTGGCCCAGAAAAAGTTGTGCACCTTTATCTGTGGCACTGTGTTGTAGCATGAATAAAACCTGTCTTTAAAACCTTGTCTGTAAAGCTGTCTAAATATGTGGGTCCCCTGAATCTGAAATGTTATACACACAATGGTTGCACAATCATTAGCAGCATATGTGGGCTTCTATGAAGAGCTACTAGACTAGGGTAGCTTTCCCTACTTACCATCATCCATGGTTACCAATTATAAAATTCAGCACCCGGTTGACAGATTAGGACAACCTGAATTCACATGTCTGTTTTCTCAGCCTAAAAGCAGGAGTACACTGTCTGGGGAGGAGAGGTGGGGAGGAAGCTGATCTTTGACTGGCACGTTGGGGGACATGCCTCAGCAGCATGGGTGTGGTCCAGACAAACTATACATCTGATTTGAATTAATGTACATTTAAATGTAAGTAGACGAATTCCTTTAATTTGATATGAACGTCTCCCCTGTATTTTGTGTTTTTCCTCTGCTGTCACATTAGAAATTATAATTTGGTGGCATTTGGAGGAGATGATCCACAGACCTTAAGTTATCCTCCCTGGCTTAGGTTTTTCATTTCCTCCTGTAAGAATAAAATGAAATGACCTCATGTCCATTATTCTTAGATTTATGGAAGAAGGATACAAATGATGTTCATGCAAAAAGTTCTATGTCAGGCTTTCATTCTGTGAGCAGAAAAGTGAATTTAGAGCAGAGACAATGGAAAGACCCAAAACGCTATTCGAACAAGGTAAACGAAAAAGCAGCCTTTTTGCAATTCCCCTTTTTTGTGCTTAACCCAGCAGGTTGACATCTCTTTAACATCTGTAATTTTGTGCATATTTAAAACAAAACCATGCCTCCTTTCCCATCAGTTTAAACACACTGCACTACACCAAATACACGCTGAATTTCAATTAAAACAGCATGCACTTTCCAATAGCTGCTTTCCAATAGCTGCCTTTGATTTCATGCTTTTGTGGGTCTAATGCCTCTCCCTGCTGCAGCTTAATTAGAGAGGGCACAATGTTCTAACAATGAAAGACAAAGAGAGAGGTTGACGTTAGCAAGTGTTTCCTCATATTTGTCCACCCCTCCCTGCATGCTCTATGGCTAAGGAAAAATAGATGATTGTAAGACAATTGGCCAGAACTGCCTGAATAGGTGAGTGGAACAAAGACAGCACATTTTCATTTTCATTCCGGCTCCTTCTGGCTTGGGAGAGAAGACAAAGGCGAGGACAGATAAAACAATGCTGAGAGGGCAGATGGAAAGAGGCACCAGAACTCTGAGAATGGACGGGGACGGTCACAGCTTTGATCTCTCTCCCTGAATTCTTCATCTTTAAGGATCTCAGATGTTGAGGTTAAGTTTGGCAAGAATTTCTGCCTGACTTGAGAGAACTTTTGTTAACTGGAGTAGGTTGATTTAAGATGAATATAAATACAACAGTTGCTGCTAATGAAGCTGCTCCAGCATCCCTGTGAATCTTGCAGTGAATGCAGAGACCTGTACTAATCAAGATCTTCCACACACGTTATGTTACTTGCAAGTATTTCATCTGGTCTGAATGTATGTCAATCCCAAATGCATCAAATCAAATAAATATTGATTAGAAACTGTTAAGAGTGCATGTTCAGTTTGCCATAATAAATACTGCATGTATTTATACCCTAAAAATTCATATGAAGGGAAAAAATAGTTCTTCCCCCCATCCCCAGGCCTGTGAATACATATGTGTCATTAAAATATGAATTAAAATTAAGCCTTTAGAATCTACAAATTGCCATTAGAGGGCTCTTAATTTTACAAATACAATGTAGATGGAATATTTCACAAGAGGGGCTAAATATCTGGCAAGTGTTTTCATGCTATTTTTGTTCCTTTCTGCACCAAGAAATCTGTTCCAGCAACATCTCTCTCTCTCTCGTTCTCTCTCTCTCTCTCTCTCTCTCTCTCTCTCTCTCTCTCTCTCTCTCTCTCTGTGTGTGTGTGTGTGTGTACACCTATGAATTTAATCCACTGCAACGCTTACTTGCAAAGACACATGGTACAGCAGAATAAATAGCGGTCTTGCTCAGAGTATCACGCACATCAAAGCACATTCAATTCCCACAATTAATAACAGTAAAATGGAACTGCCTTTATGGCAGCAGCAATAAAACTATACTGTGTTTTTCATATGCTTGCCCAGGCCCACAATGCATGTCCAGGAAAATTCAGGATTCCTTGTCTCATGTTAGTTTCATGTTCAGTACTGTATTGTCAAAAAGTCTTAAGTAGCTGGCAGTACAGGGGGATGATATGACTCAGCCGACGGTTCAGCGCAAGTGACCAGATTTGCTGGTGTGCAGAAGTGCTCTGGGAGGAGACTGTGCATGCAGAGCTAAAGAGGGTATAACACAGGGGACATGGCTCTGTGAAAACTGCTGGCAAAGTTGAAATAATGTTGAAGTGCCTTATATTAGAAATATTTATGTGAATCTCTAAGGAAGGAGATGCTCTAATATTGGTTGACATAAATGGACTCAAATCTAATATCAGAGAAGTGACAACATTCAGAAAGTAATGGGGACCCTATTCAGCCTGCCTGGGCACACAATTGCTGACCTGAAATTCAATGTTCTTTAAAAAAGCAATTTAAAACTTTGGGGGGGGGGGGCGTCTGTGAGGCATTTGATATTATTGATTGAGAGAATGGGTTTCTGTATCATGCATGTTGCATGACTACTTTGAGAGTAATCAAGCTTCATGCAGACTTTCTACCTCCCATTAAAGTTTGCATTTAGTTGACATTTGCCCTCAATACTTACACATTCCTTTCTATGCCCCTGCCTATACTTGCTAACCCTGGATCATGCTTCCTGCAGCTGATGGATGGCTTCTAATCCATTACAGCTAATACTAAATAACTCTTGGCAGAAGGCTTTCTATTGTTTTTGCACTGATCAACAACTTATATGGGTTACATCTCTCAAAGCTGCAAAATCAATATAAATCTTGTACCTTGGTATGATCTTTTCCAAATGTGCTGTTTGTTACCAGGGGGAACTTGAATGATGAGAACAGCAGTCACCAGAAGTCAAGATGAACTTGAAGGTAGCACCCCCTTCCCCATACACATAATTGTTATCATTATTATATGTTGTCAAAAAGGCAACGCTTTCAGTAAATTTCAGAGCCATAACTGCAGAAAAGAGGCATATAAACAAATAAACCTGACTCAACTGACTCTTAAAGTCCTCCTTAATATGTTTGATTTTCAGTTAATAGTGTGAGAATTTGGGAGTAATGGCTCTTTGCTTTTTTGGCCTAGGTTTTTAAATACATATAATAGAAGTGCATGTGTGCACACACATGCATACTCTCTCTCTCTCTCTCTCTCTCTCTCTCTCTCCCCTATATATATGTGTGTGTGTATGTATATATACACCCACACACAAACACACACACACACACACACATATATATATACATGTAAATCTATATGTATATACAACTTTATATTACATTTATAAATCTAGAAGCCACACAGATAAATTATACATCTATGATAGGTAGGTAGGTAGGTAGGTAGGTAGGTAGGTAGGTAGGTAGGTAGGTAGACAGACAGACAGACAATAGATAGACAGACTTTTCAAACTTGGCACTCTTTGAATATGTTATGACTATACCTCCCAGAATTTCTAGCTGCTATGACCAATAGCTGAAGATATATTTCATTGTAAAATATTGTTCTCAATTTACAGGTATAAATATAAATTTACAGGTATAAAGATTGGATGAGGAGTTGAGAAGTGAAATATAAAAAATATAATGAAATATAAAGAGTGGGTCCCCCCCACAAAGAAATCATACCTATCTATCATATATTGAGAACATGTCAGTACTGGGTGGCCTTTTGTAAGATGTTTTTCCTCTATTAGTATGTAAAAAACAGAAAAAAAGGTTTAATTTAGAAAAAAAAAGTGACTTTCACTGGGAAAGCCAACTGTCCCTTGCTTATTAAAGAGCACTGTTGGTTTCCTGAAAGATATTTCCAGTTTTCAGTGCTACTCTGAGAAACTTCACTGGTTTTAGAAAAATAGATTGCAAATTTAAATGAATACAATGCAGCCTTTCTTAGATTTCCCATTCTTCCCAAACCATTTGGGGAAACTGGGAAATCTACTGAGATATGCCGTATCTTATCTCTCTCATCAAATTTGCTATAGTTCCAAAATCTATTTTCCAAGAAGCAATAAGTTTCTTAGAATAGCACTGAAACGTTATCTCAGTTGCTAGCCACACAGCACCTGGGAGAAACTGGCACATTACAAGAGAGCAGCAAGACATAAACTAGTTGAATGTAAGTCTAATGAATGCATGGAGGATAAATTACTGATTTTTGTGAAGTCTTACGGGGCCCTATTTGCTGCAACCTGGAACTCTGATGAAATGACTTGCTGAAAATACAGTCTTGGTTATCACCAAACTTAGAAACAAATTTGAAGGGGAAGTTTAAAATACCTTTGCTTATGCAATCTGGGATTGAAAATCAGTAGCTTCCAGGTCTGCCCATGATGACATTTCTCTGCCTGAGGAAGAGAAGTAAACAGTGCCTTTCTCAAGGCAGAGTTCACAGCACTTAAAATCGGTCACGTTATTTTGCTGCCTGAGGTGGGAAAAAATGCCTACAACTATTTTTCCTCTCACTGCCAAATGTATAACATTAAAAATGGAAATAACGACTAACTTTCTGCCCTTTCAGGAAGCCCCCAAGCAGCAACGTGAGGGAATTATCTTAGTCTGCTGAATAGGGCTGGTCAACAGATTTTGAAGGCACATGATATCAGCTACTTTCTTATTATTTTGTCACTTTTGTATTTCTAGGTATTCATCTTTTGTTTCCATCTATTCCTCCTTGTTTTAATCTTAGTGGATAAGCTTGTACAATTGATTGCTCATTGTCTTTGGAAACACTGTAATTTAAGTATTTTCACTGGTAAATTATCTGAGCTTTGTTCTCCTACTTAGAACATTTGCCTTCTGGATCCTTCATACTATATCCTCCTCCCTAGGACTATCCTGTGAAATATTATTAGTAAGTGAAAGAAGAACCCAAGGGCAAGAAGAAGGAAGACAAAGCTGCCCACAGGGTATTTGGTTGCCACAGATAAAAACGGAGGGAAAGTAGCAGGAAGCAGATGAGGAAATGGAAAGAGTTGGAAAATTCCATTTTGGACTGGACTAGATTGGATTGGACTGAACAGGATGAGATTTCTCATCCATCCAGAACTATTGTGATAGATGGGGGGGGGGAGAGAGAATAGATAGATAGATAGATAGATAGATAGATAGATAGATAGATAGATAGATAGATAGATAGAAAAGTAAGATAAAGATAAAACAAGGGGGTACTTTTTAAAGGAGTTTAAATGTTTTTTAAAAAGTATAGACAAATTAATAAAGGCTAGGAATGTCCACATACAACTTCCAGAATCAAAAGCTTCATGCCTTCAAATAACATCTGCTAGGCAGCAACAGTGGAAGAAAGTTGTCTTTCTCCTGTCCTGCTTGTGAACTTTCTGGAGGGTTATGGTCAGCCACTACGGGACACAGAATGCTGGAAAAAATGGGTTTAGTCTGATCCCACAGAGCTCTGCTAATATGTTTTTACTCAAAACTTAAAATATATAATGTTTTATGTCAAAATATGTCAACTTTACTAAGCATAAATCTCATACAAGAAATTTGTGGAAAGCATTTGAAGTTGGAGAAGTTGAAAGATGTGGTGGATATAGAAATTTGTCAGTAACAATCACAACTTCAACTCTGGAAGGGGTCCAGAGAGGATAGTGGGTAAGTACAGCTAGTTAAGATCTCCACCATTGACACTACTGAATTATGGTATCCTGAAATGAATGGTATCTACAAGAGGTTTGAATCTAACTGGGTTCATCTGAAACAGAGTTTTCTTTTCCTGCAGTTAAGCAGTTAGAACTGAACGTTCTCCTTTCCAAGTCTCTGCTGGGTCTATATGAGAATGTATATATCAATTTCCATCTCTTTGTAGTACCACATAGGTACGGTAGAGAGAGAGAGAGAGACAGAGAGACAGAGAGACAGAGAGAGAGCTTGATTGACCATACATCAAATTTCAAAGAAACTCTCATCTCAGGCAATTTTAATTATAATTTTAATTAAAATCATAGAATCATACATTTGGAAGGGGCCACACATTAATCCAGGCTAAAAGCTAGATGGGAAAGATACTGTTCCAACATCCTCATAGGTAGCCAGCTAAATTCTGCTTAAAATCCTGTAATGAAGAGGAGTAAAGCACTTTCTGGGTTTCAATATACAGTAATGTTAGAAGTTCTTCTAACATCTAGTTAAAATTCAGTTTGATTGAAAGCCAGCATGTACTGTGTTACAACATTTGCAATGTTTCACATGGAGATTTCACTCTAGCTTACACTCTTGTATTTAAAATACATAAAAGCACCATTGATTTTCTATATTATTACTAATGCCGTTATTTTATTTATATCCAGCTCAATTCTATGAACTCAAAACATACGATAGCATTCCGACATATTAATAATTCTGTCCCAAAAAACTCACAACCTAAGCAAACCTATTTAGTTTTGGGGATGAAAGGGGCTAAAGAAAATTTAATTTTTAAAATGCTATTTAAAAGAAACAACCATCCCACCTCTTAAAGCACTCATACTATACTACAGCCAAAGAGTCTACATTCTCTTTGATGTTAAGTACACAACACAGTTCAGTTCCTGGTAATATTGTAATATTGTAAAAGTTTTATTTTCATGCAAAAGTGACTTTGTTTTTCTACCTCATTTACAAAATGGTTTAGAATTTCTTTACAATTTCTTTTATTTGTGTTGTGGTGTAGTTGCCAAGGGAGATGATTGCTATATGGGGTTTTGTTTTGCCCTTGATTTGAACATGAGACTTCTTTGAGATTTACTTGAAGGATGGAAAACCAGTGAGACTAAATACGGCTAACAATATTATTGTACAATGAAAGACCAGACTGTTGCATATTTCTCAGTCACACCAGTCTAAAATAAAAACAAGAATCCCACAGTATACCCATTATGTTCCATTAAAATCGTATGAGAAGGCTTTAAAAGGCAGATAACATTATATGAATCATTCCTAGGATCTGGAATCCCACTGGCCAAGTTTTTCCCTGCTTTGCGATTCTCTCATTCACGGAAGGGGACTTCAAAGCAGGGTGAGCCAAATGTGAGGGATGCCAAAATTCTATATGGATTTCAGGAGACAGGAAAGTCCTTTCTTTTCAAGTAAGCAAATGAAGAGGTAAGAAAAATCCCACCCATACTTGCTCACCTACAGTGGCAAAGGGTTTGGCCTGTCTTTCCCTTGTCTTGTTGTAGGGTGATCCATCCTCTTGAAAGTCCCTGCAGAATTCTTTGACTTGAATCCTGCCTCTTTCTAAGAGACTAAAAATGCTCCCAAATGCCGATCCCCACGTTGACCTGGTATTATTCTGGAGTGCTCACATCTCCAATGATGAATGATGGAGAAGGTTTTGTAGATCAGGATGGGCTGCTAGAAGCAGCAGGTACCTCCAGATGTGGCAGTGAAGGCATCAGTGGTAACGGTGATGAGGAGGAAGTGAAAGTTAATTCAGAGTATGGTTGTAACTGCATTTCTAGAATTCTGTACCTTTCTTTCTCTTCCTCAGCATTATGCCTGATATTGCAAAAGGGAGCACAATTTCAGGAGATGGCTTCATCCCAAAGGTTAAAAATTTTAATCCAGATGGTTCGGTGTAAAGGGAGATAGAAAAAGAAAAGACAGCATGAGAAGAATGAAAATGCAAAGCCAATAACAAAGCATCACACATTTTGGAATAATCACCCAAATTTTTGAAGCAGGATTTGGAATTATAGGCACTGCAGTGTTCGACCTCTTTTAAAGATTTGGTTGGTGTATTTTTTTAAAAAAATAGATGCAGTTATAGTGTTATTCTAAGCAAAGCGGGTTATCATCCTCACTATGGTCTAAGGCTTTGAACCAAGGTCAAATATTGAATCTGCGATTTCTGTAGGGTTAGATATCTATCTTTGTCTGTATGTGTGTGTGCGTGTGTGTGTGTGTTAAATGGAAGATTTCAGGGTTGCTATTCTTTCCCATCTTTCTCCGCTGCTTGAGATTTATTCTGTACTTTGCCTGTAGCCAAAGGAAACAATAGGACTAGACTTTTCTTTATTTCCCTCTCACTGCTGTCAAATCAATGCCTTTCCTTGCTCTGAGATTCACCGAGTCTAAAATCAATGTGGCCAGGTAAAATTGTGAGGCATCCTTTTCACAGCTGCCAGAAGACACCAAACTCAATTAATACACCTTTTGCCACATCATCAAAAAGTAGCGATAATCCAGATAGTAAAAGTAGCAGCCACTTTTTCTTTTTAAAGGACCCTGAAACAAGAAGTACCCAAACAGATGTATACTTTGTACCACTAAAGCTGTTTGGCCAAAGCAGTGCTTTAATCAAAACACAGCTGTCTCAGAGGCAGGCTAGAGAAGAGTCTCAGCATCATGCTGAGGTGGGGATGCCATTTCTACGATATCGGACTGAGTTCTGAGCAAACAAAGGGATTCAAGTCAAGGTGCTGGTGATTCGGAAGGAGGCCAGGGCAAACCACTTCTGAAAAGGTTGCCAAGAAAACTGCAGGGACTAGTCCAGGCATTCACCAGGAGTCAAGACTAACTTGAGATCATCATCATCATCATCATCATCATCATCATCATCATCATCATGTTCAGAATCCTTAACATTTCAGTAATAGCCATGCAGTGCTGCAAAGTAGACTGATATATCTCCATAATACAGTTGAGAAATTGAAGGTGACATGTTCAACACCACTCCATTCCTAAGTACCAAAAGAAGGCAAAGTTGGGTCAGTTGATTCACCAAAGGCCTCAGGTATAATGATCCCATTAGCTCTAGCAACAGAACATAGGAAAAAGACTTTCCTCTTTTTTGCAATAAAAAAATACAGGAAGCCTGATCTATACCTTTCAATTTAGACTGGCGATGTAAGGGGATTCACAGTCTGCTGTTATCATGCATTATGTGCAACCAGGACATGGCCCACCAATTTCTTTGACTGAAGGGAAATGAAAAGCAATTGTGGCAGGGTGGGGGTTCTGTTTCAGGGAACATGACTGAGTCAGTTTGAAAGAAACCAACAGCACCTTGATTTCTGCTCCCACATTTGTATTAAAATTGTATTCATTTTTATGTACATCTGTATTGTTACTTATTCATGTTACATCAGCAAGGGATTTGCTTAAGTAGGCACAAGTCATATAAGACTGCAGTGCTATACCTCTGCATAGACATCAATAGGATTGTGTTGTGAATCTTCTTGAAAAGCACTTTAAAATATATGACTACTAGGGGTGTGTTTGTATGTATGTATATGTGTGCAAATATACCAGTTGTATTAGCATCATCTGATGTATTGCAGTTGTATTAGCATCATCTGATGTACTGCAGGTCCAAAATTTCCTCAGGGAGACAAAAAAACAGAGAAGCTAATGAGACAGATGGAACAAAAACATGTCCAGGTGCCACAAGAAACTGTCAGAACAATGAAGAACCTGTATTATTATAAATGGCTTTGGGTAGTGTGTGTGTGTTTGTGTGTATCTCTGTGTGTGTGTGTGTGTGTGTGTGTGTGTGTGTGTGTGAAAATGCAGCACACCAGCATGACAAAGTGAGTCGCAATAATAAAATGGGACACAGGAAAGGCTTTTCCTTCTCCTCCCCCAGAAGGTGGGTGATACAATTTAATTCGTCATCCAATTTAATACAATCTAATTGAACTGTTCATCCATCTAAAACAAATCTTTGCAATTAAGCCATTTAAAATAGAATGGACATACAAGGCCAAAAATTCATATTCATATTCCATTTTTCCTCTTGGGAAATGAAGGCTGCTTAAATATGTTATCCAGGTGATCTGATTATCATGGACTCCTTGGAGGAGTCTTCAACCACCAACCCAGGGCCCTTGGGAAAACATTTCCAAGGCCAATTTCCTCAGTATTCAGGGTCATGGCAGACAAGCCCAATACAGAAGAGAAGAAACTGCTAAGTCAAACTTCCGGGAGGGCGGGGAGGTGTGAAGTGGGGCAAATAATGAAAGGGGCATTGCATTAATGTAACAGAAGCTCCCTCCATTTTACACATCCATCATGACATCGTCCATGTACAAAAGAGGTGAAGCTTGCATCTCAATGGCATGTTGCTGCTTTTCTCTTCTGAGAAAAGTGCTGGAACCTGTGGATATGTACATTTGATGTCCCACTTCCACACGTTGAATTCTTCCATATCTCCACATCATTAGAATCCTTAGATATGCGCTTCTGAGAACAGCACTATTTACCTTGATCGTTTTGTCTTGTTTCATTTTTTCATAAGGTCAGCTTGAGCCACAGAATAGGATACTAGTAAAGTGGCCCTCCTTCAATGGTATCCAGTTCTGCCACTTGAACTGGCTGCTTTATGCAGACCTCTATAGCGACGACTCTGTACATATAACAATCCACCCCCCAGGGTCATTTATAAACAAGGCTTAGTTGATGGACAGGCTCTTCTGAATTAGTTGCTTTCAAATCCATGTCCATATTAAAGAACAATTTAGTCATAACCTTAATAAATAAAAAGTTAAGATTTTTTTTATGGTAATTTAAATTCTGCCTCTTAATTGCGTTGACTCCACGTATAAATACAATTCCGCTATACAAAGTCTAAACACAGAATATCAGTATGTAATATCATTTACAGGAAGTCCTCGCTTACTGGCCACCCTGCACTCTGTCGCCACCTACCCCTGCTACCTCCCACCGTACCAGCTGACCTTCACCACCTTCTTCCTCCCACTGCTGAAGAGGCGTGCCCGGCCAAGGCTGCTGCTGGCCCTTTGGGAGGCCTTTGGGAGGGCTGCCTATCTCCCCTCCCTGTTGGCTACCCTGCACTCTGCTGGCAGCACCTGCCCCGTCACCCCCAGTTGACTTTTACCATCGTCTTCCTCCCACTGCTGATGAGGCATGCCCATCATCAGTGGGAGGAAGGAGATGGAGAAGGTCAGCTGGGGCTGGCGGGTGGTGGCAGGGGTAAGTGGCAGCAGTGGAGTGCAGGCCGGCCAAAAGGGCAGAGTTGGAAGGGGAGATAGGCAGGTGGGGGGAGCTGAAGTGGAGGCAAGCGCAGCAGAGCAGGAGAAGGGTAAGATCCTTGCCTAATGACAGTGTGGTCCTCACCTACCAACTGCAACCAGGACTGCCAGATCTTCCATCGTTAAGTGGTGCAGTCATGTGATGTTTTGCCTAACAACCATTTTGCTTAGTGACAGAAATTCACTACCTGTACTCACATTCTTAAGCAGGCTTCCTTAGAAGTAGATTGCACTGAAATGAAAAGCATTAAGCCCGATTACCAGGAAAGCACTTTAAAACTGATTTATTGATTTGAAACAAAACCTCAAAGAACAAAATGTATGAACACCAAGATACAAAGAAAAACAAGTTTTAAAAAAAGCAAAATTAAAGCAAAAATGCAGAAAACTTGGAATTATATATTTTTCTAAAACAATTAGAGCTCTCTTTTTAAACATCAATTTAAACCTTGATCACACAGACTCATATGGACCAGTCTTTACATCAATAGAGGCCCAAGTTAATGGCTGAGAGCAGGCATATCTCTTCAAACTAGTCTTTGACATCTGGTTGGCCTAAACTGAATAGCCAAGCAGAAAAACAGATAGATGAAAGATGAAAGATGAAAGATGGGAGAGAGAGAGAGAGAGAGAGAGAGAGAGGTACAGTAGTACCTCGGGATACAAACGCCTCTACTAACGAACTTTTCGGGTTACGACCAGCTCCGGCCGCAAAAATTTACCTCGATGTGCGAACTCCGCCTCAGGGTACGGTCATTTTTCCGCCCTGACACATGGTCCGCAGCCATTTTTCCGCCCCTGAGACGTGGTCCGCGGCTGTTTTCCCGCCGCGCTGCGCGGCACCCGGCCGTTCTCCCACCGCGCCGCGCCCGGCTGTTCTCCCGCCGCGCCGCGCCCGGCTGTTCTCCCGCCGCACCGTGCCCGGCCGTTCTCCCGCCGTGCCGCGCCGCGCCCGGCCACTCTCCCGCCGCGCAGCACTGTGCCCGGCCATTCTCCTGCCCCTGACGCATGGTCTGCGGACGCCAGAACAGATTAACGGTAATTACATTGAATCTTATGGGAAAATTTGCTTCGGGGTGCAACCAAATTCGGAGGGCGGAACGGATTAACCGGATTTACATTGAACCCCATGGGGAAATTTGCGTCGGGTTACGACCAACTCGGGATATGCCCAGAGTCACAGAACACATTAAGTTCGTATCCCGAGGTACCACTGTACTATACATGTTGTAAATGTATGTGTTGATTCCTCAATATAGAAGGAACTACTTCTAGAATTGAATCAATACAGGGAAGGATTGGCAGAAGTCTGTCTTACTGGCTTCATAAGTGAACCTCACACTCCCAGAGTTCCCATGGACACAAGACTCATTGATCTTTTCCATAAAATAAAGTAATCACTAGGTCAGGTCAGCTAGCTAATGCAGCTCATCAAATCCTTTAATGCGAAGCTGGTTGGATGAGAGACTAGGTGAGATTGAGGTGAAATAAATGGAAAAAATGCTGTTTCCTTTAAAGTCCCATGATCTTTCTACAATCCAAAACAGGGCTCACTCTGATTTAAGAGCAGATCTATCAGTTGAATCTGTCAACTCCTATCATGTTGCTTTATGTAAACAGGAAAAAAAAGTCTTTGTGTGTGTGTGTGTGTGTGTGTGTGTGTGTGTTCTGAATCTATTCTGAATTACTACATCTGGAGATCTAGTTTTTGGCTGAATCTGATGCACACTTCTAATCTCTCTCTGAGGTTGCTTCTTGATCATAGAAGCCCAGGGTTTTACTGTAAAGCAAGAATGGATCTCCGCCCAATTTTGTTGCTTGCCAGCTATTAAGCTTATTCAGTAGGGAATAAAATACTGGAAACTAGCCATTTTAAGCATAGCCCCTGAAGTGAAAAAAGATGGTGTTCCTTCCTCCTCCCTTTGACCTTGTTTAAAATCACTAGCTTCCTGTGAGAATCCAGCTATCCACAAATAGATGATGACTTTCCATGACTCTTATGAGGTTCTCAACATTGCTAGTGTCCCTAAGCAGCATCTCTGAGAAGGATGGAGATGAAGCTCAACACCTTTGGTTCCCTGTAGAACTCTACCTACCTGTAAATGTATAAGAATACTTGTTGGGAAGAATAAGGAAGAGGAAACCCTTACCTTTTCCTCTTGGTGACAGGATAGCTAGTGTTTAGCTGTCATTAACAATGGGAAACAAATCAGCAATCTTGAGTAGGATTACCGAAAGGGAGCAGGACGTAGCTCTGCTCCCACATCAGTTAATTAAAATTACTAGTTCTCTGCGGGAGGAATCTGGCAATCAGCAAGCAGCATCCCTGGAGGGAAGACCAGTATCTATGTAAAGTGTGTTGCAATATGAACAGTTGCACACATGTGTACCTCGACGTGTGGTCTGGAAATTGAAGGGAGATGATTTGGGCTCAAAATATTGCTCTACTTGCTGCAAACTACCTGTTGCAATGTATGTGTGCAGATGCATGTTTTTGCAAACAAAAGCAGTGATGTACTCAATGAGGAAGCCTAATAAAGTCATTGATTGAAACCTAATGAAGGCTGACAGTAAACAATTTCCTCTTAAATGTTTTTCTTTCTTTACTGCAAGGGACATCTCTAGCCTGCCTCTTAATCAAACAGAAGTAACATTTCGCTGCTGACTCGCCAGGAATCTATCTATGCAGCCATTTTTAGATATCCGCTGAACCATAGTTTAAAGATTCTTAAGTATAAATATTATTTGGCGGAAAGGTATGGAAGGAAATCTCCAGCATCTATAAAACAGTACAAATATATTGAATTGATGACAAACCTTCTTGAAAGGGCCATGGCAGCAAAAGCCATTATCCCTTACTAATGCTAAGGTATATGTGCAGAAACAAAAGGAGCCACAGTATGTATGTATGTATGGATGGATGGATGGATGGATGGATGGATGGATGGATGGATGGATGGATGGATGGATAAATAAATCAGGTAGTTCTCATCACCATAGTCATGGTGAGTGTGTAGATTGGGTGGATCAGGTCAAGATAAATGCAAAAGAATTTGTATGAACCAACTCTGACTCTCCTTAAATTAGGGCTTTCCATTGTAGGTCTTGCTTCTTCAAAGGAAGCAAGCGAGGGAAAGCCAGAAGTCTTATACTATACATATGACATATAAGTAAACTAGGTGAAAACAATACATCTACTCACAATCCAACCATCATCTTCTATGTTGTTTCTGAACACCCCCACCCTACCCCTTTTGATTATCTGAAAGATATAACAGAAACTTAGCAGTTTCATTTTGTGATTATTTGGAGAAAAGTAAAAGATAATGATGCACATGTAACTTAGCTTTATTCTGTCAGTTGTTAATTAGGGTTGTCAACTTTGGGCCCAGAGTTCACAACAGGATTGCGGTGCATTGTTCTTTTCACTCTTATCCTTATTTGCAGTTTTATTTCCTATTTACTGTTTTGCAGTAAAATGAGATTTAGCACTACTAATGGTCCTCTGATATGATTATTAAATGGGTATGCGCTTCTGTGTTCAAAGTGCAGTTCATCCTTAGATTCTGTTTGCCAGCTACTCGTATGCCATATCAAGTGGGTTCTTTATTACTACTATCCTTGAAAAAAACTTTAATTCATTTGATGGGGGAATAGATAAGTCAGAATTTTGCTTTCTCAAACCTCAAGTTCTTCTAGCCCATTCTGGCAAATTTGCAAATGTTGTTTTAAAAAAAACTGAATAAATCTATTTGCACTGGAATATCGTGCTATATCTACTTCTATTTCATATAGCATATGGTAGAATGAAGACTTTCAGAAAAAAAAGGGGCCGTAGTGATTCAGAATACAAACTTGATTAAATATTTATCTATTTTATTATTTCATTCTATATGACCACCCACTTGGCATGTGACTTTCAAAGGCCAACTTTTAAAAGTTCAACACTGAAAACCTTTGGCCTGGATAAGCAACCTTGTCAGTTTTGCCTTCTTTACATTTGGCTATTTTTCACTTTCACTTTTATGAAGAAAATGTATAAATTTTTATAGGGTCCTTTCAAAGAACAACCAAAATAATATTCTCACCCAAAGCTCAACAGGGTCTCAACTGAGGCCCATTGCCTCAGTTCTATGCCAGCACTAAAACAGAGAAATAGAAAAATCTGTCCAGGTCTCCAAGAAAGAAAAATGAAAAACTGTTGGTATTCATAAAACCTTTTATATACTAATCTGTTCCCGATACTATGGGGAAAGGCAGCTTGATGTACTCACTGAAAAAAATCATTCAGCATTTAGCTAAGGTACCATAGTAGTGAGGGAAGGTGGGTGAGTTTTAGATTAAGTGACTGACAGATCAGACTTCAGTTCAGAGGGTCCCTTGCAATCTTGGGAGGGAAAGGAATTTTACTATTTGCCATGCAGTCTCTTGGAGACTATGACTGTTTGATAAGCTGTATCAGCTAGCTGACCTGATCCAATAGCTATTTTATAGAAAGCATTACAATAATGTACATAATACAGAGAAAACACAATACAGAGGGGGAAAAAGTGATCTCTTTAGGCAATCTCCCCTGTGCCTGATCTGTTTCTCCCCCCTTCACCTCGCAGAGCAGAGAGATTGGAGAGGAAGGGACTACAAGAGAGTAAGCAGGCACACAGTGGGGAATACACTAGCTGTTTGCAGAGCACACTCAGGGCTGCTGGCACCACCACATTCCTTTCAATGTGTACTTCCCATTGTGTGCCTGCTTACTCTCTTGTAATCCTTTCTTCTCCAATGAATGTAACTACAAACATTAATTCCCTTCTTACTAATTATCCCAGCACTGGTGTGAGCATTCCAAAGGATGTGGGACTGGGCAAAAAGGAAAGCACAGTTGCAGTGACATGGTTTCCCACTTAGCAACTGCTTCACTTAATGACAGAACTGCCAGTCCCAGTTATGGTCGCTAAACAAAGACTATATTTAGTGGGAAAACTTGGAAGACAGAGAGCAATGTATACCATCTTGAACTCCTGGAGGAAAGCCAGGGTATAAATAAAACAAATAATAAATAAAATAGATAAGAGATACAAAATCCTGCTGACAATGAGCTCCACTGTAGGGCAAACAAATCTGGACTGCAAAAAGTTTAGGAGGACCACTAGATGATAGTAAAGAAATACACAAAACTCTAACTCCTTGCTGACATCTAGTGGTCCTCCAAAGATTGCAGTCGAGTTCTAGTAGCCCTACTTCATTGTCTTCAGAAAGGGTTATATTATCACTCCTTACAACATCTCATTCCCTTTGCATAGCCCTCCCTTACCTCATCAGAATGAGCCTATCATTAGCTCTCCTGTGCTCCAATAAACACCAGGAGTCTTGAATAACAGTTCAACAAAACAATAGCCCACATAGCACTAAATACACAGCTAGTCTGTTCGATGCAGAAAAGAAAAAAGAAAAGACCAATAGGCACTTTTAATCCAGACTGGAACATGTTATTTTTCTTGGAAACGTTTATAGCCTGCCAGTCAAACTATTGCACCCTTGCAGTCAACTCCAGTTTCAAAGAAACTGAACAAATAAAAATGTCCAATTCAATTGCAATATTAAGGCCACAGTCCTACAAATATAATGCAATTACAACCAATACCTGAGTTACAAACATTGATTTTCTTATCCTTTTGTTCAAAAATTGTGTATATGTATCTGTTCAAATTCCCTTCTATGAAATGAAAACAATTCCAGGGCTACTGCTCAGCTTCCTAAGAAGCTCTGTTTCCTTCTAGCTCTTTCCTGAATGATTCCACCCCATCTTGTCAAAAACAAACAGCTCCAAAAGATTTAACCTCCATGATTCGGAAACCACCCAATGGCTTGCAGCAACCAAATACAGAGGCCCACCCAGAAGGCTGAACAAACATCTTGGTTTCGCTTTCTAAATGCCAGGCGGTCAATTCAGGCCCATTGTGTCTATGTGAGGCATGTAGTATGGAATAGTGCAGGTCAGTCTGGAGACAGGAAGATGATGCTGATGAAGAAGGTAGCAAGGCAAGGATTATCCATGCCTTTGGAGAAATCCAGAAGAAAAGAGGGTTTGTTTTTCTACCATTTACCCCTTTCCCACATGTTGCCACTGTAAGGCTAGTGGCAAGTTCAATCTAGTCCTCCAGAGAATTAAATGCATGGCTGTCTGGGGAGCCATATCAAATCCAACCACGACTCTGAGCATTTTGTAAATAAACAGAGGCATTTAGTATAATTAGATGTCGTTGGAAATTGGGGAAAAGAGGAACTCATTTAGAAAACCATTTGCTATGGCACATAAAACATGCTGCACAAGTATGGTTCGGAGTGCTTTTGCCTCAGAAGTACACATGCCCCAGTGTTCCTGAACAATAACAATTATTCAACAGCAGCTTTTTTTTGCTCCTTCCCCAATTCTGCTCCAATGAGATTCTGGTTGTTCATATTACAGTCTTACTCCATCATAAAAAGAAATATTACCTACTTGACAAGAAATCCTCCATTAGGCATCTCAGAACATAAGGGTAGGTAGCTTTGTGGGTCCCTGCTGACCTGTGGGTGGGTGGGTGTGTGTGTGGCTGTTGTCAAAAGTAAAAGCGCAAGGAGAAGTTGGGTGCCAAAGCAAAGGATATGTGATGAGGAAAGCAAACTGCAGTACTGCCCAATGCAAACTGTTAATTATGGACCAAATGAAGAATGCCTGCAAAATATAATGAATACTGTGGAGCCACTTGAAAAGGTTTTTCTCAATGGAAACGTCTGGTGATGTGCCATTTGATTTTATTCTGAAGCTGTCTGACCCAGCTTTCACTCTAAAATGTGAATGAAGATCAGTCTGCCTATAAAATATCAGTAGAATAGGCTGCTCCAAAATCCTCTCTCATGGTTGAACATCTTCCTTCCCTCCCTCCCTTCCCCATTAGTTTCTCTCCCTACCACAGTTTCTGCATCTGTGGAAATGCTTATTTAGAAACTTGGGAGGGCTGGAGATATATAAAGGGTGTTTTTTTTAGCAGAATGCTATTCTGTTCATGCAAGGTGGAGCTCCTAATTTACTCAAACCTACTACAGTTCACCTCTACATCTCAGACTGTTCCAGAGAGTTGCCTAATCCTCAGGAGGTTTCCCAAAAGAAATTGACATCCAGAGTAATTTGGAGCTGCTATCATTTCATAACAAGGCAACTTAGCAAAAAAGACCATGGGGGGTAACATCAGACCAAGATATTTTAAAACGTTCATTAAGTCTTGGTATGTAGGTCCTAGGCAATGAGAAATGTAAATTATTTTCTTTATTTCATTTCATTTTATTTTTATTATTTAAATTTGTTATGGCTTCCCACTCCAGGAGACTCTAGGTGGCTTACAAAAGCTAAATAAGCAGTTAATATAGTTTAAAAAAGACATACAGCCAGGTTTTAAGGGTCTTCTGGAACCCCAAGGGAATGGGTGAATACACATTTCTGTAGTATGCTGTTCCAGAGGGCAGGGACAAAGAAGTCATACTTCCTCGGTCTCAGAAGATGACAATATTTAATTGACGGGCCTACAGAGCACCCACTCTGCTAGAATGTACTGGACAGGCAGAAACAATTAGGTAGTCCCCCAGATAATCAGGCCGTATGCCTTGAAGGGCTTTATAGATAATGACCAGCACACTGAGTTGTACTTGGAAGCTGACTGGCAACTAATGACACATGGACATAGCAAGAAGTGCCCATTACTGCTTGCGCCCCTGCATTTGAACCACCTATAGCTTCTGGATGTACATTGCAATAGTCCAATCATGAAGTGACCAGGGCATGACTGACTGTCTGAAAGGTCTCTCGGTTGGAGAAAGTATGCAACTGTTGCACAAAATGAACCTGTGCAAAAATCCTCCTGGCCATAGCTGCCACCTACTCTTTGAGCAGTAATTTTGAATTCTAAGTTCTCCATAGATTAATACATGCAGATAAGTGAGTATGCAAAACACAAAGGCAGAAAAGAAATATTCAAAAATAATTGATTTTTGGTTAAAGCCTGGTAGCTGTTCCCTCACAGAGTTAACATTTTGCACATTTCATACTCATGTTGAATTGCTGTAGCCCAAACATGTTTTTATTACATATGATAACCTGAGTCTGTCTCAAAGAACTTGTAACTAGTATTGCAATCAGCCAGGAAGAACAAAATGGGGAGGATCCATCTTTTTTGTTTTTAATCCCTGGGACAATTGCAAAAAAATTGTGTGCGTGTGAGCACATGTGTGTGTAGTATCCATAAATCATGTCTTTTTAAAATTATTTTTATTTTAAAAGAAGAGCCACCAGGAATACTTTTGTCCCCTTTATATGATCATGCTGGCTAGCTGGAACATGAACTTTACGGTTCCATGAGCTCAAGCAGTATTCTAATGTCTGGTTCTAGTTATACAATAGTAAGCCAAGGCTTCTCAAGCAGAGGTAAATAGGGGAGGCAGTGGTATAATGGCTCCCTTGACTTTTGTTGGGAGGACAGCTCACTAGAGTAAGGAGTAAGTTCTACTCAGACTCCATCCTGATCTCCTCCAAACACCAGTGTTTTTGGATGAAGAAACTGGCAATGTGAAGAGGAGGAGGAAAGCCAACAGAAACAGATGGACTGAGAACTGCTAAACTGTGTATTGCTTACATTGCAACTACTGAAGCAATCCAGACTCTGTGTATTCAAAAATCACAACTGGAACAAGTTGGAACTAGAGTAAAGTTTGGGAATTTATGGGATCTGGTTCATTTACTGCACAGGTTTTAAAGGAAGTAGATTTTTGTCCTCCTCACTTACTAGCTTATTTCTTGGCTTTCTTGTTCTACACCCATCCCATCAAGTAATCACAAACATGGTCTATGCAGTGGCTACCAAGAATATAAAGTATGTTGATATTGCTAATGTGGAAATTGAGCAAAGCAAATTGGAAAAACAGCAATTGTTTTATAAAAATGTAGTTCTTGTTGAAGGAAAGCTAGTCTCCTGATATAAATGATTCCACTGATATATATGTCTCTGAAGATATGATTGACTGACTGAATCAGAGCCACAGCATTTACATCTGGAGGTGGGGAGAGCTAATTCAGAATGACTGAACTATCAGCTATTGTCTCATTCAAATTTACAACTTACAGAAGCTCATCAAGTTCTCAGCTCCTTCTGTGTTTTCTTCCTGAAGAATTTTAGTTTGATTATGTTCCCTAAATTCTCACTGTATTATATGGTTCTCATTTTCCTGTGACATGTTATTCCAGTACAAAAAGAAGTCTGTTTCCCATTAAAACTGTTCATTCCTTGAATATCCTTTAATCTCTTGGTTTGTTTTAACATACATAGGATCCAACCTTTGTCTCTTCTAACATCTCTTCTAACATGCTACCTTTAAGAATGAACTTTTTCAGACCACATATGGCCCTTGAGCAACATAAACTCCACAAAGAGCCAAGAGGAGAAGGACATGAATTAAATCTGCTTTAATTCAATTTAAATTGATTCCAATTAAAATTTTAAAAAAGCAGTTAATATGATTGCTTTTCATGTACTTAATATTGCCCTTCGGCCTAATTAAAACTACAATTCACTAGCAAGTTTTGCAGGAGCTCTGGGGCTGCCCATGGAGCTTTCAGAGACAGCGTGGGGTTCTGGGGGCTAAGGTATCCCTTCCTGGACTTAAACCAATCTCACATTGCCCATGATCTCCATATTTTACATGTGTGAAAAGCAACAAAGTTAGCATAAATATCCTCAGGCATAATCCACAGTTAAACCCTTCGGTCTCAATTAACGGCCAAAATGCTATTTTTATTGTCTCACAAGTGGAACCACATTGAACAAGAAAACAACAGTTATGCTTAAAAATATAAAAATGAATGGTATATTCACGTTGATATTTACACAGGAAAACCCACTATTGTTTGTACATAAAAATATGCAGTCCTTGGAAACTGGTAGTTTAAATTACTTGAATGATAAGTAAGAAGAGTTCTTTGAAATATTTGAATAATGAATAAATGTATCCAAAGTTGACAGATAAGTAGAGGCTGGCCTTCAAGTTAAGCTCCTTTCAAAGATGACCTCATCTCTTGGTTTAAAAATCACCTCCATGTGCAAGACTCTGTTGGTATTTTTTAAGTTCTAGCTGCAACTGGATCTTCTCTATGAAGCTCTAATGATAGGGTTCTTTTTTTGCTTTTTTCATGATGGGTTGACGGCAATGAAGAAAATAACAACTTGGCACAAGGGAATGTTGCTGCCCAATAATTTGGCAGGAAAAATTACAGATTTGACTTCTGAAGCTCCAGGGCAGTGTGTAACCTTGCCTACAGCATATAAGCAAAAGAGAGAAACTTGAAAAGCACTTTATTCTCTTTGGGCTTGACAACTGACTTTTATTTTCTTTGGCTGTTGTTCATAATTTAATTCTCACGAGGGTTCGCTGTTATGATCCATTCACACTTTCCATGTCGGCAGAGTCCAACCCAATATTTGCTGCCGGGGGAAGTTGAAAACAACTTTCTCCCCTTAATTCTCCTTTGGAGAAATACAAGAATGGAGCCCTGAATGCCCCTCAGCCAAGCTTCTCGCAGCCTCATTTCAAAAGGCCTTGTCAATTCTTAACAAGCAAGGACAACCTCTCCCTTCACCTGTAACCTATCAAGGTGAACAAAGGGGGGACAAAAAGAAAGAAAAGAGAAAAGAGAAAGCCGTGATTGAAAGGTAGGGACTGATAGGTATCTGTTATGAGCTATTTCCACTTTCGTTTGCACCCACTGCACTCCCAGTCAGTCCCTATGTCCACACCAAAGCAAGCACATAGAATGCTTAGTTCAGCGGGCAAGAATTTAGCTAGATGTTTATTTATTAAACATCAGCAAGGAAGAAAGCCCTTAACTGGCAAAACAGAATAAAAGGAGAGCAAAAACAGGGAGAGACAAAGACAGACCTGACCAATAGGCTTGAGATTTACATTATCTAGATATTTATCTAGGTCTATTTTCAAAAGGCACAGACATTACTAGAGCCACTGGAAACAGGATTGTGGCTAATTAGCAGGGATTACCCCCAAAGGACCGGCCTTTGGTTATTCCAGTCTTCAACCTTTTATGTACATAATGGCAACAGAATAAAGATGGAAAGTAGGACCAGGTGATTCCTCTTCTCTTCTGCTCCATGAAGGAAACAATTTGGTGGATGGGAGTAATGGATCCCCCATCTGGTAGAAGACACCACTGTGCAAATGACTCACATAATGTTACAGCGTGTGCCCTCCCCTCCATGGGTGCTCATCAATAGGCACAAAGGGATAACAGAAAGAGTAACAAAAGGAGAGGGATTCTACACTGTCTTTGCTATTGCTGGCCTGCCTCTTTGGTTTTAGGTTTCTGGTAGCAGCCTGGACTGGAAATGGCTGATTTTAAGGACAGATTTCTCTGCGTGCAGTTTAGTAAGATTTATTTAGAAGGAGGTTAAAGTAGCAACACAAGGATTCTGCAGAGTACCCTACTGACAAATGAAGAACATGTATATAGGAAAATTAAGGTGGGAAGTTTTGGGTTCTCTTCTAGGCCGCTTTATATATGTAAAGAGGCAACAGGCTATCTCCTGTGAAGGAGGAACAGTTGACTGTTTTGAAAATGGTGACTCAGCTCCTTATCAGACTGAGAACCAATTCTCATATCCTGCTGAGAATGCATGGAATTGTAGTAAGAGTTTCCTCTGCCCCTCCTATATAGAATATTACATGCCATCTGCATAGAACGTTGCCAACAGCCAAGTAACCTCAGCTGGTTCAAAATGCTGCTGTTTGAATTGATAGATCTGAGGACCCACCACATCTGTTATCTGCCATTTGTTTGTCCTCAGGCCTCATTCAAAAGGCTGATTTGAATCTGATCTTTAATACATCATCCCAGTCTAATGTGGTACCCATATCTCTGTCAACATCTCTATTGATGCCTACCAGGCTCCCTGCCTCCCTCAATTTTATTATTATTTTATTATTATTTTGAGATTCTTTTAATTAAAAAAGAAAATGGAACAATCACATGCTGCAAGGAAAGTACGAGCCTCTAGCATCATCTTTATTGAAAAGATTACCCAGGGAGTTACTTTAGAAATGGCAAGGACAGCATTTTTGTAAAGGGGACACTCCATTGATTGCTCGGGGTCATATGATATGTAGGATTTTCTGACAGTCATGGTAGATCCAGAAACAGAGTCAATAACATGACAGACAGCAGAATTCACTGTTAGTTAGGATGTGCTACAATTCAGAATAAAACTACTCCCATCAAGTGGGGCTTTTTTGCTGATTGAAAAGTCTCACACATTAGTACACAAAATACTAACATTCAACAGTAGTCTAAAATTATTACCTACAGTATTCTACATGTTTACATCACATTCAGGGGATGAGAACCAGGCAAAGTTGTCCATGTCTACCCCTAAAAATGGTTACTAGCCTGTCTGGCAACAGGATAACCTGGCAATGGAGATAAATTCTAAGGTGGGATTTTTGACTACTTCCTTGATGCAGTTCACAGTGGAAAGTTGCAGGACCCTTTATCTAAAGGATTTTTGCAGCACAACAATAAGTTATGGTCACAATGGTGACTCTTGGACATGTTCCTGATTTTTTTGACTCTTACGTACTATAGGATGAGATCCAGGCATCAACCACATATGAAGGTGAATATTTTACTTTCCCATTAATGGTCATACAGGGTTTATGAAGAAATTGGCTTCACTGAATGGAATTAAACTGGATGTGTGTGTGTGTGTGTGTGTGTGTGTCCTCCAATTTATATATAAAGATTATCATTACAACAGGAAAAAACTAATACAAACTGAAAGAATAGAATAAAAAGAGAAAAGTAGAAAGTGCAGAAAAGAAAGAAAAGGGAAAAAATAGAAAGAGAAATGAAAAAGAAAGAAAAAAAGAATATTAAAGAAAAAGAAAAGAAATATATAAAGAAGTGACTTCCCACCTTAATCACAACAATTTTAGTAACTTATCACCTTCTCTTAAAATACAACAAATGATCTCTTCTTCCCATATCCGATCTCTTATCTATAAACAAATCCATAAAGCATTGTCATTTCAGTCCATCAAAAGTCTGTTAAGGGTTATCAGAGATAACAACATATCTATTTTAACCTTGATCAGATAAACCAACTTTATTTTCCTTCCTTTTACTTCTAAAAATCTTGATCTTTATTCCCTTCAAATAATGTCATAGAACTTAATTTCCTTTCATTTTTTCGTTGTCCCTTCTCACAAAATTCTTCAAAATTTTAACAAGCCTGTTTTGTAAATCCAATATAAGAAAATTATCCAGTGTATTTTCTTGGTTAGTTGTTTTTATATCTCTTTTAATTTTTAAGACATCAGCCAGTTTCTTTTTTACGTCCAGTGTAACATTTTTTTTTCATTTAATTCTTGTAGCCTGTCATTTTTAAATCTACTTTCAACTCAGTCTCAGTCTTGTCAGGTAGAACTTGTTCTTTTTCATTATCATATTTTAGACACAGTTGATTTATAGAGACAGACACTATTAAAATTAACTTTTAGATCCATTGTTCAAAAATATCTTTCAATATATTCAGTGTTAACATATTTTGCTTCATTCTGTAATTGTAAGTCAAGTTTGAGTGTTCTTCTCCTTTATTTGTAATTTTTAGTTCCCTCTAGTTCCCTCTAGTGCCCAATTTTTAAAATCTTATATATATTTTTTTTTTAATTCAAAAGCATTTTCCCACAGCAAGCATTCTTTATAGTTCATTCCAAAATCTTATTTCAAATTTATCTGGACCCTTAGTCTGTTTGTAACTTTCTAAAATCAAAGTTTTAATCACCCTTTTGCTGTTTACCCCCCCCCCCCCATTTTTTTAAAGTTCTTATAACTTATAGTTAAACTTTCTTTCACTAAGGATTGACAGAAACTCACCTGGTGCTATAAAATGTATCAATCCAAAGGTTCCTAATAGCTGAAAAGCAGTTAGCAAGCAATTTCCAAAAGTGATTAGAAAAGGAAGTATGCGAATTTAATGTCCTTTCAAAGGCACCAACCACAGTGTGAGCAAGATGGCTATTCTCTTATCTCCCAGAGCTCTAAACCTTCTGGAGGCTGCTAACTTGTCATCTCCTTGTGAGGAGCAGCTGTCTGGAGCACTTGTGAGCGATCTCAAGTCTTCTTGTCCAGAGAGGAATTATCAAAGAGATGGTCTACTTGCTGGCTCTTCATTCTACCCCAGTTGTCAGCTCTACTTCTTGTGGAGCCATCTTCAGTCTGCCATTTCTCCCCCAGAAGAAAATTGGACTAACATGGTCATTGCTTTTTAAAAAAATATGTGGAACGTATTCTTGATAAACATCAGCCTCTTTTTAAAGAAGTTTATGGCTCCATAAAAGGGGTCAAAACTAATACAGTATTAAAATATACCCTGATGGGAAGGCCATTGTTGTATGCAATTTGGTTCAGGGCGTATCTATTCATTTTTATCTCCATTCGCTCATCTCCCTGCAGATGTGATGGTTTTCTGCCCTTTACTGAGAAGCATCACTTGTCTCTTCTCTAGGGAATCTCTGATTCCAGAGGAACTGATGATCTTCTGCCTACAGACCAAAGATCGTCAGTTTCCTATCCTCTGGATATATTACTGGTACCAAGGGATTGGTAATCTCCCCCCAACTAAATGGAGACTCTTATTTTCCTGCCTTCTGGAATTACCTCCTGCTCAAACAAACATCCATATATTCCGTTAGGCATGGCCATGTCACATAAACATCCAGGTTACACTCACACTGTTCTGTGAATAAGCTGCATGCATGATGTTTAAGAATCAGACCAGGTTTCACTTTGTACTTTATTTAGCTAGATAAAACTGATCGCCTAAAGTCTGATAAATGATTACCAAATTCAGTGTCCTAATCTAAAAGGAAGGGAAAGAGAGAGGTTGTGGGGTGGGGGGAGGCAAACAAAGTAGGGGGAAACTCTCTTAAGGTCTTCTTAGTGTAAGTTAATGTTAAGTTCTCAGTGTCCATTGTGAAGTCACTGTGATATCTTAGCAGGCAGAGTTAAGGTGCTGGAGAGAATAGTATGGGCTCACCAATAAACTGATTTGTCCTGGGAAGTGAAATCCAGATCACTTTATCGTTTTCTGCCTCTGGGTCCTCTTCATCCCATTCCAAAAAAATTGATAAGGCTTTAATCACTTTTTCTCTGATATCTTCACCAAACTCCTCTGGAATTGCTCTAAATCTCAAGCAGAATTCTTTCTCTCTCAATTCTAATAGTGCCCAATTATCTAAATCTTTTTCCATCTCTGTTTATAACTTCTGTCTTGCTTTCCAAAATTTCCACTTTATCATTAATGTGTTGTACATCTCCCAGCCACTTGTCTTACAGATTCTTCAATCTTCTTAACTTCTTCTTTCACTTCCTCTTTCATCTTTAAAGCCTTTCTTCCACTCCCTCTTCAACAGCTGCCAAGTTAGCATTAACTGATTCAGACACCTTCTTGCCCAATTCCTCAAACATTTTCTGCAACACCTCTGAGGTGATCCCCTTTCTGTAGGTTGCTATATTGATCCTCTCTTCCCTTCTCTCACTTTTGCTGCTTTTCTGATGGTTGCCATTCTAATATTATAATCCAAAAGTGAAAGTGTTCCAATTACAAGGGAAAACAAATAAAAGGCAGGCTTCCCTCCTTTTTTTCTTTCTTTTTTTCCTGATTTGCTTTTCTATGTCCTTAATACTTTAGTCTCATTTGACACTCTATAGTCATAGTCATACAGTCTGTCTCATATTACCTTTATCTTCTTTGTTTTATAAAATCCACCAGTTGTCTGCATTCTTTAATATTAAACAAACAACATTCCCATGAAAATCCATTCTGTCTATTTAGTTCTAATATTTTCAAAAGCACTTCCATCAAAAATTAATCCATCAAAATTACTGTCCCCTTTATCTATTTAAACTTTCTTACACCGAATCCTTGTTAAGCTTTTTGCTAGTAATTTAAAATCCTTTAAAACACTCTTTTTTTTTTTCACTTTCTTTGATCCAGAAAGACAATTGACTCACCAAGTGGGGTTTTTTTACCTTATCCTGACAATCTGAAGATCTCTGTTTAACTGTAAAGTGATTGCATCCAATAGCGGTTAAGAAAATGAGGATTTTGTGAACCTTGTGTCCATTATAGGCAGCATTGAGGTTGTGAGCATGATTGAAATCCCTCAACTCCCAGCCGCTCAACTCACAAGTCAGCCACAAAAATCTCAATCCCTGAAGTGCCCTCACATGGAGCAACTGTCCAGAGTGCAGGTGGGCAATCTCACAGTCTCTCCTTTTTTGGAGAGACTTTGCCAACCAGAATTCACCTCTGGCTATTGATCTCTGCTACAATGCCATCCTTGCTTCTTCAAGGACGTCTAGTTTGCCATTAAATCTTACCCAGAAGTCAATGTTTAACATGGCTTCTTAGGCAAAGCATATTCTTGGCATATCACCATTATTCACAAATTGCATCCTTTACCTTACTCTTAAGAACCTAGAAAGAATGGGGTAGTATGCCATTGTGTCACATGTCACCCACAGCAACTGGGCAGCTCCAACTGTATTTCTTCCAAGTATAAACCTATTAGACCATGAGAAGATTGTTCAATCATTGTGTGGGACCAGATCGACACTCATTACCAAATGCTAAAGACCTGTTGTTAGACTAGTTGGACCCAAGCACTTTAGTAAAATTGACTTATCACATGTTTATAAGCAGTTGGAATTACTTTGAGTCTGAGTCTAACTAGCAACACTCAAAAAGGTCTGTATCAGAATCAAAGACTTCATTTTGATGTTTCAACCTCTCCCTTAATTTTTCAACATGCAATTAGATCAAATATCATAAGGCAAATATCATAAGGCTTTCTAGATGATACTTTAATATCTGCTTTCTCTATGGAAGAACATTTAGCACTATTAGATAATGCGCTAATTTGATATGAAACCTATGGGGTGCAAGTGAAATGATGTATCAACTTTTTTGAAAACATGGTAGAGAACCCTAGGTACTATTTTGATTGACATGGCTTTCATCCCACAGAGAATAAGCCTGATGCAGGATGCAGCTATGAATGTACTTTCACCCACAAATGTATCTGAACTACATTCATTTTTTAGGTTTGTTAAATTACAATGGGAGACTCCCATCAATCCTATCCACAGTGATGCAGCAACTCCATGAGTTGTGGCAGAAAGACATCAAATGGAATTGGTCCACAGAATGTGAAAATGCTTTCCAGACAGCAAAGCACAGACTGTGAAGTAGCAAATGGCTTCAACTCTATGACCCAGATAAACCACTGAGGTTACCATGTGGTTCCTCACCATATATGAAGTCAGGGCACATTTTACATATGCCTAATGGAGCACAGCATCCTGCTACAAGAACTCTTATCTGCAAGAGAACCTAATTATGCCCAAGTAAAAAACGAGGCATTCACCATCATTTGGGGGGGGGGGGGGAAGCTTCACAAATATCTTTATGGCAGATTTTTTTCTTAATCACCCTTCACAAGCCTCTTTTGACTATCTGAGGGCCCAAATCTGATATATCAACATTGGCAGTACTTTGGCATTGCCAGTACAAAAATTGGTGTTTGCTCTTTTAGTTTATGACACTGTGTTCAGGACATTGTGTTCAGGAATTCTGAGGCAATCTTGGCACCTCTAGTTTTCATGATCCATTTCCCATAGAAGTTCTTAGTTTATGATCTAGGTGTTCATATTCATATGGATCAGCTGCTTCTGGATAAAAGTGAACAAGCCTCACCTTACTGCTTCAGCTATATCTATATCACACAGCATTTTCTCCATAGGATCCTAATATACAGCCACCTCTTGCAGTTTCTCCATCAGAAGATGCCTCACAACTTTCTTGGCTGAGCAAAGGTTTCCCTCTTTGTATGCAAGCCTATGGAAAGCCTGAAGATAGAGGATTTTTAAAAATTTATTCTTCTTATTGTTGTGTTCATAACAGCTTACTGAAAGGAGAGAGAATGTAGTACATGGTTTCTTGGGCAGCTATTTTTATAGAGGGCAGCACTCCATTCCCTGCTAGGGATCATGTGCAGCCATTTTAGATACAGAAATAGATTTAACAATATGTCTTCTAATCGAGTTTATAGTTACTTGGCAGCTTAAGAGGACTTGTTGCTCACTGAGAAGAATCACACATAAGTACACATAGAGAACTAATCTTAAAACAACATTAACAGGACCCTAAAGTTCCCACAGCCAAATAAACCCCAGAGGTATTCTTAGAAATAAAAAATCTGGTGCTTTCTTTATAAGTGTGCCCACCCGCACTCTGTGGTTTCAAGACCTGTCATTGCTTACCACTTAAAACCAAGTTGGTTACAGAAACAGATTTTGTAAGAACCATGACAGAAAATAATCATCCTTTACTGAAACTATTGTGCAAAATTCATTAAATATATATGCACATATGAGAAGTCCATACACACACACACACACACACACTGTGTATGTGTGTATACTGTCAGGTTCAGCCCAAAGAACTCCACTAGACAATGCAAATACAGTTCTGTTGCATTTATTAGCTTCCACCTCAAGACAGAATCTCCCCAGACTGAACCCTAGTTCCCAAGCCAGCCAGCCACAACACCATGAATTCCTTAGGGAGGTGCCAGCCTCATCTTCTTGAACTTCGCACGCTCCTGTTGGGGGCTAAGAACACGCTTATCTCCCTGAGCATGGCCTTCATAAGTCCATTCCATCACATATACACACATACTATAGCAGCTGGATAGCATAGTGGTTAGAGCACCATCTTTGACGCAGGAGACCAGGTTTCAGATCCCGACTAGTACCTACCTTACCAGTAGGGGTCCTCGGGCAAAGACCCCCTAACACTTCACTTGCCTATCTCAAATAAGAAAGTGACACGAACTAAGAGACTCATACTGGCTTGGACGTCGCCCGGATTAACAAGATCCGCGTCAGATGTCAGGGAACCAGAACAATCTGACGATAAGTGAATTATTGGAACAAGCCATACATGGATGAGACAAGAGAACCTAGAATTGATGGAATGCTACTACAACAGTAGACCTAATGAGAGGGGATATATGAAATGTATGAGGGAATTATGAATGGACAGAAGACCTAGATCCCCACTAACTGAGAAACAACTAGTTACCCAGTGCTTCAACATGGTGAAGAGGAAGCTGTTCTCACAGCACCGTCCAACTACTGGCCAATAATCTGCCTCCCCAAAACATGGAAAGTTCTATCAGGCATCATAGCTGCCAAGCTACAAGACCATATGGGCCAGTACATGAGCATAGTTGCTCATAGATAGAGCAGTCACCCGAGACTCAAGGTCTAGGCTGACCAATCTGAGCCCAGCCTGAACTGACTACAGGAAAGCCTACGACTCAGTGCCACACACATGGATCTGTGAATGCCAGGCACTATACAAAGTCAGCAGGACACTAAGGACTTTCCTCAAGAACTCAATGGGACTGTGGAATCAACACTGGAAGTCAACTCAAGACAGCTCGCACAAATGGTCATCTAGTGTGGCATATACTAAGGTGATGCACTGTCCCCACTGCTGTTCTGCATAGGCTTAAACCCCCTCAGTCACATAATCACAAGGACTGGATACGGGTACAAGTTCAAGAGTGGAATCACCATCAGCCACTTCTCTACATGGATGACATCAAGCTGTACGCTAAGAGTGAACAAGACATTGACTCACTGATCCACCTGACACGGATCTACAGTGAAGACATTGGGATGTCGTTCGGACTAGAGAAGTGTGGCCAGATGATAGTAAAGAAAGGGAAGGTAGTTAAGATCAATGGGGTGGAACTACCAGTGGGCCACATAGCAGACATAGAGACCAGCTACAAGTACCTTGGTATCCCACAGTCACATGGGAACCATGATGAAGAGGCAAAGAAGACAGCAACATCCATGTACCACCAAAGGGTAAGACAGGTCCTGAAGAGCCAGCTCAATGGGAAGAACAAGATCCACACCATCAACATGTACACTCTGCCAGCCATCAGATACCCTGCTGGTATAGTGAAGGTAGGTAGGGTCTGATGAGTGTCAAAGCCACTGTCCTGGATGAAACCCAGAGCATCCAGGAGTACATCAGTAAGATGGCACCCAAAGATGAGCTGCTGAGAGAATGCCTGAGGCAGCAGCAGACATGGGAGGAAGTTAAAGCAGAGGAAGTGCCATGGCAAGACAAGACCCTGCATGGGATGTACCATCGACAGATGCTGAGGTGGCTGACATTGGGAAATCCTATCAGTGGCTGGAAAGGGCTGGACTAAAAGACAGCACTGAAGCACTGATCATAGCAGCTCAAGAACAGGCACTAAGCACCAGATTCATAGAAGCAGGGCTCTACCACACTAGACAGGACCCAAGGTGCAGGCTGTGCAAAGAGGCCTCAGCGACAGTCCAACACATAGTAGCAAGGTGTAAGATGCAGGCAGGAACAGCATACACTGAACGGCACAACCAAGCAGCTGGCATTGTGTACAGGAGCATCTGTACAGTGTATGAGCTAGACTGTCCCAAGTCCAGATGGAAGATTCCAGAGAAGGTCATAGAGGATAACAGGACTAAGATTCTGTGGGACTTCCAGATCCAGATGGACAAGTAGGTACTGACCAATCAACCAGATATCGTGGTAGTGGACAAGGAACCAGAAGACAGTGGTGGTGATAGATGTAACAGTGCCAAGTGACAGCAAGATCAGGAAGAAGGAGTATGAGAAACTGGAGAAGTACTAGGGCCTGAAGGAAGAACTAGAGAGGATGTGGAAAGTAAAGGCCAAAGTGGTCCCAGTGGTGGTAGGAGCACTCGGGGCCGTGACTCCTAAGCTGGGAGAGGGGCTCCAACAGATCCCAGGAACAACATCAGAGCTCTCTGTCCAGAAGAGTGCAGTGCTAGGAACAGCTAAGATACTGTGCAGAACCATCAAACTCTCAGACCTCTGGTAGAGGACATGAGATTGAGGAAGACACATACCACCCATAGGGGTGAGAAGGGAATTTTTATACACACATACACATATACATACACATGCATACATACATACACATATATACACATTTCCTTCCTTCCTACATATATGTGTACATATATATACACATTTCCTTCCTTCCATCCTTCCTTCCTTCCTTCCTTCCTTCCTTCCTTCCTTCCTTCCTTCCTTCCTTCCTTCCTTCCTTCCTTCCTTCCTAAATAATGGCCAGAAAAAAAAATACAAAAATACACTGAATTATAAAATAAGCAAATGGGCTACGTTTAATATAATTAAATCACAAAAAGCCTAACTAGGATTAAAGTTAACCAGGCTTAGCAACTTAAGCAAATGCATCTGACTTTATTTGATCTGGTTAAGCATTATGTGAATATAGCTGCTAAATTTCAACAGGAGTGGGATTTAAGAAAAAACATACTGTGTGGATGGACCTTAAAAAGAGCTAGTCATTACCTGGTTTATAGCTTTCTTTTTTTCAATTACTTCAAGGTTTTCTTAAAAGAAAGAAGATTTGGGTGTATTAATTGCTCTGGTGTTATCTTAAAAGGCCTAAAACCTGTAATAAAAGTAAAAAGTCCTGAAAAACCTATAAAATCTGCAAACTGAAAAACTGCCATGGCAAGTAAGCATCCATACTATGGATGAATATCTGAACAGTTATCAGGTACTTTTAACAAGGAAAAGGGGAAAAAAAAGAAAAGAAGGGATTGTTGATTTGTGCAAAATGTTAAGCCACTTTCCCAGGATGGTGAACACTGTGTACTTGTTGGATCAATAAAGTTACTCTAAGAGAAGCCTAAAATTAATAATATTACTGTATAGAGAGGGAGCATTCTCTTCAAAGTTTCACTCAAAGCCCCTCTTTGAAATGGCCTGAAGGACAGAAGCGTTCCCCAGCTACCCCTGCCTCTAAGCAATAGAGTGGAGTGGCTACTTTACTTATTCTACCTCTAGAAAAAATGGACTTTTTGTACATGCAGAATCCACATTGCTTGAAGAGAAGTGGAGAGTTAAAGTGGACTGGTCCACTGCAGTACTGCTCGTCAAGAAATCAAGGAAGGTCCTATAGTCGCCCAGGCACAAATGCCCTGCCAAAGAAGAGCAGGCCCGCTTCACGCATCTCTCATTAATAACCCTTCAGTCCTGGTGCTTTATGTAGAGCAGAATAAAGAAAATTCTCTCTGGTGGCAAAGGGAGCCTGCTTTGCAGCGGTTCAACAATTATTCAGACAGGCTTTTGCAGTAGGAGCCACAGTGTTACTATCTGGTATAACTGGTTAGAAATAGACATGCCCAGATGGCAAAAGGAGACTGTATGTTAGCCATTAAAACTCTCTATGATGAACAAGGAGAGCCAGTTTGGTCTAGTGGTTAAAGGTACCAGGCTAGAAACTGGGAGACCGTGAGCTCTAGTCCTGCCTAAGGCACAAAGCCAGCTGGGTGACCTTGGGCCAGTCAATCTCTCTCAGCCCTGGGAAGCAGGCAAGGGCAAACCACTTCTGTTACCTTGCCAAGAAAACTGCAGGGACTAGTCCAGGCAGTCTCCAGGAGTCATGACTGACTCAAAGGCACCCCTTGAAAAAAGAGGAACAAGACATAGCTACCCTATTTCTCTGTTCCCTGGTGAAACCAAAATTTGAAATGGATGTGCCTAGCATTGCAAATATACAGCTGAACCCAGATTTTTTTTTTAAAAAGTTCAAGGATATTTTGGTCTCTTGAAAGCAAATTAACATGGTGATGCCTATGGCCAAATCAGCTACTTGGATCCTGAACTAAGCTAGTACGAACAGAAGGTCCTTCCATTCCTGGAAGGGACTCCAATTCAGCATATCCTCCTGCTAGCTGAAATGTTGGGAAAGAGGAGAAGGGGATATTAATTTTCAGCAGTGTCTTCTTTACCCTTTGTCTGTATTCACCATCTCCCAAACTGTTCAGGCACCCTCCCCACACACTGGCATAGATTATTGATGCTGCTGATAAGGAATGTTGAGAACAGCCAACATTCTATGAATAGAGCTCCATTCATAGAAACTTAAAATCTGCATAAATGTTTCTGGAAGGTATGATGGACAATCTGCAGGTTATATCTGGCTTCCTAGAGACTTTGTTATGTTTTGCTCACAGTAGAATCCCTCTTATGCAGTTGCCCATTGGTAAACCCAGTTTATATTATCTTAATCACAGTTGGTGATTTGCTACCAAATGTAGTGGCTAGCTGCAGGATCAGAGCCAAACCTTAAAAGTTTAAGAAACAGTGAGCAATAGCCTATAGGAGGATGGACTGAATGATATGGATGCAGAGATACACTTTCAGGCAAGACAATACAGAGATATACTGTACAGTGATGAAGATTCTAAAGTGAGTGTTGGTAGTGCCTAAAAATACTTTTTTAAAAAATGCTAATATTAGTAATGATAAAAACTATATTGGCAATGATGGTGATAAAAATGAGGATGACAACAGCACTAGTGACAGTAATAAGGAGGATAATACTGCTTAGAGTCATAATGATGGTAATAAAGATGGTAAAAAACAATAGTAGCCATTATTACAATAATAGAGTTGATAATAATGAAGCTTTGCTGGTTCTGCCTTGCCTGTTTGCGTCTTGGCCCCATCTACTTTTTAACCTAGCCCCACCTACTTTGAGGAGTATACCTTCCAGAATAATTGTGGCCACAGAATGTGGCTCTTAACTTCCCCCACCCCAAATCCCACAAACTGTATTACTTGACAAGGCTTTTTATGGCAATCCTTCCTGAACTGCTTCCGGTTTCCTACTAAACTAAGTTAAAACTAAAGTAAGTAACTTTAAGACACAGTACCGAGGGAAAGGATGACTAGAGAAGATATGAAAAACAGAAGATGTGGGGTATAAGACAAATGTGGGTTTGATTTTTGCTTTGATCATACCGCTTTCCTATTTACTATATCCTCTACTGCCCCAATGCCTTTGGAAACATCCCGCTTTTTCTATATGGCATCATAATTTCTTATTTTCTGATTGCCATATTCTAATACCAAAGGAAAGGCTGGAAGAGTAGGAAAGAATGTTAGCAAAGTATAGATGAGAAATAACTCCAACCTAACATTATTTCATATATTATATTATATGTTTGAATTCTGTGCAACAGACAGGTATTCCTCTACCTAGACACCTTGCGCTAGCTTCTACCTTATTTAAATCCAGCCCCTTGATGGTTCAAAGTGTTCCCTTTTTAAAATATACATCCCTTCTAATGAGATGGTCTGACATTAGTTAGAAACTGAGTAGGGGCTCCATTCTTTGCTTTTGCTTTGTTTCTTCTTTTACTCTTGACTGCATTAGAGTGAGTATGTAACTGTGTGTGCAAGACCTCCAGGGATCTGTCTAGCCTCCAGCTAAAAAGCCAGAGAATGACTGGATCATCAGAATGAACCACTTTCCGCCCTTCTTAAGTTTTCTGAGCACCTGTTATGCAGAAGTTGTTCCTGCTTCTTTCACTGCAATCACATGGACTAGTGCAATTTATAGAGATTTCTCTAGACTTTAGTTACACTTATTTCCCTTTTCATCAAGACAGTCCCATGTAGAAACTCTTCCTTCTCTATATAAGAAGCTGTTTGGCACCATTAACATGGAGGTCCTCCTGTCCAGTGCAAGTCACCATGACTCTCTGTGCTGTCTTTAAACCAATGGTGGCTGATTCCCATTGGGGGACTGGGATAGCAAAGGGAATGAAGGTCAACAATAGGGAAAGCCAACTGATTGTGATTTTGTTCCCACTTTCTTCCTTCCTTTCACCAGCTTGGATTCCTCCATTCTTCTCTGAGTCAGCAGAGAAGTATCCTAGCATGAAATTTGCTGACCCCTTGCTGACTCTGCCTACCTTATCTTACTCCTACTGCCTATGTTTTGAGTTACTGTCCCTCCAAGGCAGTGTTTCTCAATCTTGGCAACTCTAAGATGTCTGGACTTCAACTCTCAAAATTCCCCAGCCAGCATTGGCTGGGGAATTCTGGAGTTGAAGTCCACACATCTTAGAGCTGCCAAGGTTGAGAAACACTGCTCCAAGGTAATGGGTAACAATGCCTAATGGATTTTACACACCCTGAGGCTGCCTTTTGACAGTCCCAGAATAAGAAGGGTAATGCTATTTTAGCAGTAGTATAACATAAGATGACTTAAGCTGGTCTCACTTGTGGACTGGAGATGAAAGTAATACAGTCTCATAAGAACATGCAGAAAAAGAAACCTGCCATGGCATGTTTGTGCCATGCTAAAATGGAAGTGGGAAAAGACCCTAAGATCATTTAAACTCTTAAGACTTATCACCTACCTGAATATATGGTAATACACACACACACACACACACACACACACACACACACTTCTTTCACACATTTTCTCTGCTGGAAAAAAAAGTACGGCATCTCCCCTACTGTTTCCAGCCAACCTCATTCTCCAAATAGACTACCATTCCAGGATTTTTTAAATAAAAAAAAAGGAAGATTTAGGGGTAGTGTGATGTCTGGGGCATGCGGTCAGTTTACACAGAGCTTCATGACCCATTTTTCTCCTGCACATTAGTACAGAGAGGTAATTGCCTCTGGAATTATATATGTGGTATGTTGGTAGCCTATTCTTAGACTCCTGACATATAGGTTGATGGTTTCCACTGTGCTGAGCTCTAAACTAGAGATAAGATAAACTAAAGACTGGTGTGGTTATGGTGATAGTGACCCTTGTACTTCTGTCCTTAGTTAGGTCTTCTCCCTGTTTTATTGCCTCTTTTTCTGTCTCTCTCTTTCATACAGGGTCAGTTGTTAGGAATTAGAGATATGCAGATCAGTGATATTGTTCATATCATTGGTACATGTATTCACTAGTGATTCTATCTAGATTCTCAAAGAATTATTAAAAAAAAAACTTATTATCATAGAATTTTTCTACATACTTCCAACACAACTTAGGTGACTGCCCTACTATACATAACCTCTACTAAACTGCAATTTTCCATATTCAAATTTTATTGACACACAAACATTGAATACAAATTTCTTTGCTCCCACCTTGTTTTACACAGTTCTCCCAAATGTTCACAACTTTAAATCTATCCAAGAATGCTAGACAGAAATAGATTCAGTTATTCCCTGCCGTTTGTGCCATGGTGAAGTCCATTCTGGGGTATCATCTCATTTGGAGGAGAAAATTTATCTTACATCCCTACTAGAAACAAACATTTCCTTTCATAACTACCACAATTTAAAATTAAGTGGTTGGCCTATTATTATCCTTGTTTCACCATCTAATACATACTGAACCCCAAGTTTGTTTCTGGTTGTAAATGTAAACATGTTCAAGGGTATCTGATATATTTGTGTTCTATTTTATTTTTCAGTGTGGTTATAGAAAAATGGCAATGTACCTGATATCTAAACTTCTGGCTTTGTAAGACAATGGGAGATCCATAGAGGTTTTTCTCTAGAAGGTCAATATCGGTCTCCCTACAAAAAACAAACAAGCAAAAAACAGAAAGGCATTAAATGCAGATGCTGTATGATATTCAAGATGTCTCCACTATAGACAGCTTACTAAAATATATCACTTTGACTTTGACAGTATAAAACTGTGAATCCCTACCTCTCAAATATGAATTTATTTGTATTTATTTTAAGTATAACTTAGAGGAAGGTGGGAGTACTTTTTTCTGATGAAGGCAATGTTTGCTTACATATGAGCTATTGGAAGGGCACTCTCTCATCCCCTCCATAGTACTGCTGAGCTTCTAGGAAAACAATAGATCGCTCTGATCAGAAATCTGAATGTATTATTTGCTGGGGTGTAAAAAATTAAGCCAAGGACAGCTTTCAGCATTAAGGCTACTGTCTTTATATCTCATGTAACTTTATCCATTTTAGGTTTTTGCATCTAAAACTGGAGCAGATATATTGTTAATATAATTTTGAGGCCATATTAATTTTTCAAAAATAAATTACTACACTGTTACTATGTGAACTTAATGCCCCATGTTATGAAGCTAGTTCCTATAGTGATTGAGGGATAGAGATTGTACCTATGTATAATCAGGGTTGTTTTTTTTTTTTGGTGTTACTGTTTCTTTCATGAGCAGAATTTCTGCTCTTCCTGTCTAGCATCCTAAGTGCTAATCCCAGAAGGTCAAAGAATTCCTTAGGCAAATTTCTGCAATGCTGCAAGAGAGGTCTCAATATCATGTGTACAGGAAGAAAATAAAAAATGGTTGAAAATGCACCAGCAAGACTGTATGAAGGAGTTTTGGGGGGTTCCTGAAGAAGGTTACAATGTAAAACATGTTTTTAAGGATAGAATTCTCCAGAAACAATGAGTCTCCGTGTTTTGCTATGCTATGCCACAGACTTTTTTTCCTTAGAAACATTTCTGATCTGTTGAGGTTGTTTGAGTAGTAGGTTAGTCAAGAGCAATCCAAAGTCCCTACTGCATAAGACTGAAAAGGAAGGGCAGGCTTCCTCTTCCTCCTGTGTAAGTACCAAAATCATCTCCTTTTAAAAATAAAGTAAAAATTCTTTATTGTTGAATTACAGAATGTTTACATCCATCGTGTAGCTGCATCATTTGGTTAACTGTTGGAGCCCCCATAGAACTCTCTGGATTCCCTCCATTTTCACATGAGGTAGTTGACTGAGTCGTGGAGGGTGATGTGTTATGTGAACACTTGGACTAGGCCAAGTAATAATGCCAGGGAAATAAAACTAGCTAAGCTTGGACTTTTTGGGGCTTAAACTAGCTTTCACAAGCTAGTCAAGTTATCTAACTTGCTCACTGGGGGGTTAAATGACTCACCCCTCTCAAGACTGAGACAGCATTTATAAAGACTCTGCAAAAACAGAGATGCTTTAAAAAGTTTTCTCTACCCTTCTGTTTTTCAACCCCCTCCATCCTTATAGGAGAAAAATTGGGCAATTTTTGACAGGAAAATATAACTTTAATGTATTATCTGGTCAATGAAACTGCTTTTTAGGATTCTAGGCAGCCCAATAAGTCCGTTTTGCAATTTCAAAAAATAAAAATTGGTACTGTTAAGCTGACTAGAGCAGTTAGGGCCCATTTCAATGTGCGTGAAGTAAGGGCAAGCATTGTTATTTAGTTCAGAAAAATACTATGAAAATAAGTAAAATACATTTTTAATTATGTTTCAAAATTAAAGTCTAATAAAGTGTAATTTTGAATACTGATCCTTGAAAATCCTTAACTTTCTATCAGGATCTGTAAAATTTTCTGCCTGCATAATTACTATAGCAGGTACCATTTTGGAGAAACAGTACATCTTATTCAGATATACAGACATAAATTCATGCAAAGATTTTTGACTGCAAAAGCTTCATCCGTTCAGTGTTGGCTGGATATACAGTATGTTCTCCTGACACAATGTTGCCCCCAAAGACCAAGGCAAACTATGGGTGGATCCTGGGTGGATCATTAACCCATGGAAGACTGTTCCAAGCCTATGCGGTTTGGCGTGGAACATGATGATTTTTTAACATTGCAATCCTTGGTTTTTGAAGTACCAGTGAAAATTGCAAATGACTTATACCTACAATTTAAATTGAAATAGTTCTTTAAAGAATAGAATTAAGCTAAATGAATTAAAATGGCTGATTTAGTTGCTCCTCAAGCATTTAATTTCCCCCTTCTATTGCATATTTAGGTCAATTATTGGAGAGGCTTTTGGATCATACTCAAGGCTGTAGAGAGTGTTTGTAGCTCAGATACTTCAGCTTTGCATTTCTGAATTCAGCTAAGGCCTTTAACCATGCTTTGAGTGAATCACCTGCATTGAATGATTTGCCACCAAATATAGTCTTTGCTCAAATCAGTATATCCAGATCAAAAAAAAAAAATTATTTACCTTTGTTCTTAAAATAGAAAGAGGGAATTAAAATCCTAAACTGTGTCTTTGGAAAGTTTAATCTTGTCTTTCAAATGCCACCCTAAAGGTCCAATCAATTTTTCAGAGAGGTTCTTCATGGGCTCTACAAAAAAAAGAAAAGAAAAGAATTTCGCAGGAATGCAAGCAAAAGGCTATCAAATCTAGTTACCTCTGATGTACATTCCTCAGTAAGGAGTGCCATAAATTAGCCCTGGCAGCAACTATCCAGAATCAGAGCTACTTGGGAAGACCTCACCGTGAATTCAAATTGGGTAAGATGGAGCCCTATATCCTGCTTTGACCTCTTGATCCAGCTTGCCTTTATAGAATACTCCAAGGGAAATGTAGAGGTATTAAAATGGGCAAGACTGTTTTGTAACTTTTGGTGGCAGTTTTCTGGACACTCTTGGTATCCACTGCTGCCTACCGAGATCACTGAGGAAGAGTCTTGTGTCTGACAGCAGGAGGTAAATTTTGCTGGGGGGGGGGGTGAAAACTGGCAGGGGCCCCGATTGGCAGGCTCAACGAACAGAAGGTGATTCTGCCATGTTGTCAAGAGAAGGCCTTCTTTCCTGCTGTTGCAAGAGAATTTCCTTACACCAGGGCTTTTAGTTTTGTAAAATATTCCTCAGTTGTCCAAGACAACCCTTTTGCTTCAGGGATTAATTTTGTTAATTGCACGACCACTGTTCCTCAGCATTATTTATAATAATCCAAAGGTGGCTAGCCTGTCTTCAAAGTCAGCACATCAGCACGATCCCTGTTCTCGCCCTTCCCCTTGCCTACCTTGTCATCTTATTTTCAACCAGGTATTTTTCTTGGAAGCAATTGAAGCTTTTACTGATTGTTTTCCTTCACAACTATATGCACGGATGTGTGTGCATGTCTGTGCTTTATTTAAGGGATGACTTATGGCTTCTCTAATAGAAAATGTCAGTGACAAGTACACTTGTTCACCATTTCAGTTAATGCCATTAGCTGAAGCGGTGACAATAGCAGGTATGTAATATCCTAAGGCAAATAGCATTGCATGTTCTTTCCTATCTCACCCTTGGTAATGACATTTAGATCAGTAAGAATGATTCCTCAAGCAATCCCAATGATCACTATTTTTGACAAGTAGTAATAACAGTAGTTTAGTCCAACTATGAATTGAATGACTCACACTGTGGCTGCCAAGATTATTGGCTGTGGAAGGCCTGCAGAAGTATGGCTGAACTGTCATTGCTTCTGGAGGGTGGCACAGTGTCCTTGAATTATTTCCCTGATTGAATCAGTCATTATCAATGGCAATTCATGCAAAGTGCTGTATCCTGGTAAAGCAGATCATGGAATTACAAGCCCCACCAAAACATTTTACAGCACTTCATGTTTATGGGCAATAGAGATGATAAAACGGGTGTCAGGCTTTTGTTAAATGCTTTGATATTGGATTAACCCATCCAAGCCCTGCTATAAAAAAATGGAATACCACATTCTAAGCTCTCGAGGCACTTAATATGTTTTGGCTACTATGTCAAGTCAGGTCTCCTTCAAGTTGAGCTGGATTCGTGGTGATTTTGTGGACTTATTTCCTAGTGTAGCCTACAGCCCTGGGATTCCCAAAAACTCACCAGGCCCAACCCTGCTTAACTTTTCCTGATCCGCTAAAGTCACATAGGAACTGAACTTTGCACTAGTTGCTACATGAATCCTTATACTTTACACTTCCTACCTCCTGCCCACATGTAAGTATAACATCTTGCTCCATCCTTTGTATACTCTCTTCTATCAACTGGGTCTTGCATTTTTCTCCTCCCCCCCCCACCCCCGTCATGCCATTAGCAGATGATTGATGTGAGAATAATGTCTGTTTGGAAAGTCATTGAAGCATTTCTTGGCTGTTAATTGTGTGCTCTTTCTGTTTACTTCTGGAGAAGGGATGTTCATCCCCTCAAAACTAATATTTCATAATGTAGCTCTAGAACAACATTCCCCTGAGATTTGTACAGCTTGTTCCCCCACCCCCACCCTGCCAAAACTTATTTAAACAGTCCCTTCAAACCTGGCTGTTTCCCCAGGCCTTTGGGCTAGAGTGGGTGTCGGAACCCTTGTGTGATGTTTTGGTTTATTAGATTGTGTTTGTTTTTTCTGGACTTTCTGTTTTAGATGTATGTATATTCGTGTTTTCTGTTGGGGCAGCCTACTTTATATACAGGTATGGATATGAATATGGATATATGGGTCTTCCAGCACCACCAAATATCTCCCTGAACTTGCAGAGGATCCATGGTTATCTACACACTTCTTGACAATTCACAATTTGTGTGTGTGTGTGTGAAAGAGAGAGAGGGAGGTAGGAAGGGAGGTGGGGGTGTTTAAGGAACAACATTTCTATCAACAAGTATAACAGTGATCTGAAAAGTGAAGTGACAGTTCCAAATTACAGCAAGCTTATTGCCAACATAATATTTCACTGCTAGGCTATAATAATAAATGTCTCTTTACAAAAAATAGTCTGTTAATTGGGAACTACATAGGAAAGTGAACAACTGATTGAACTGGCATGAGCCAAACTACAATACATTCTTTATTTTTTTAAAAAAAAAAAATCTTGACATTTTAAATTAGTGTTACCATTGTAAATGTTACCTTTTTAGCTGTGAAAGTTCCGTATCTGGCTCCTGCCAACTCCATTAGTCACTAGCTTTCATGAGCTGCTCCCAATTAACACTCCAGTTTTTAAAAGAAGTATCCCACCAACCAATTAACAAAGTATAATATGGGTAATTATTACTGGTTTTGCTAGTAAGGTACATCAGTTTTTTTCCCCCATAGATTTAAAGTATCTACTTTAGTGCTTATCTTAATGAAAACAAAACATCCCATCACCAAAAAAACCCCAGTAATCTGCTATCAAATTTCATTGAATGTGGGATTCCAGAATCTGCAAAAAATGGGGGCTAGGGCCATATGTTGGTATAAGTTGATATAGTTGGCCAAACCATAGTGTGGTGTTCATTATGCCATATGAACCAACAGACTAGATCATTATGGAAATGACCTCAGAAGACAGGAGGAAGAGCCACAGCCTAGACAACAGTCTGATAAATGAAATCTAATTCTGAAGAAGGGGTGGAGTTCGAGAAAGCACCTCAGAAGGAACCCTCCCTAGTTTTCAGGAGAGTCAAAGTAAGGGAAGGGAGAGATGTACTTTCAGACTTGCATGATTCTGTTACTTTGTAACCTTACAATAAAGGTAGTGTTAGTACTCATAATTGGTACTTATTGTCTGGACTACCTCAAAGGGCTGTCAATTATAAAGCAGTTTTACTCAGGACAGCTATGATTTATGAGTTCTTGCCCCCCAAAAAGTTTAAATAAATACATTTAAAAAGAGATCTGGATATGCTTTTCCTGCGTGTGTTCAGTGCATATTTGGAATTTTGAAAGAATATGATGTGGGCACCATATTTGGAATGCAAAGTATCAGATTCCTACTAGATGGCAGCAAAGAATTAGATTTGGTTGTATGTCTTTGTTGCCATCTAGTGGTTGCCTATAGGTTTTGTGCCCCAGATATGGTAGCCTTAATATATGGTGCATATACTTACAGAATGGCTTCCATGCTACCTATCCAGAAAGTGGATGGGTACAGTGAAGGACTTGGCCAGTCACAAAACATTCATTTACCATAAGACAAACTAGCTTCCTGGGCTAATTCTAGCATGACCTTTGTGGAATGCAAATTCCTCAAATATAAATGCTGCTACAGCCTGGTGCTTTGCTTCACAGTGTGTCAGCTTCCAATTTATTTATTTTTCTAATGGAAAGACTTCTAAAACTTCAGGTGGAGCAAGGATGCTCAGAAGGATCAAAGGTTGTCTGCAGGCATATTTGTTGCGGAGGGCATCACCTTGTCTACCCGCAATATGTTTGGAAGCTGCTATGGGGTGACTTTCAAGTTGAAAGGAATGATCGAACACTGCATGCTCTTTTTCTGGTGAAGGAATGGAATAAGAATGAACAGTGAAACTTTTGGTGACTATAGATATTCACATAGGAAAGTCACAAAAAAGTTCATTTTTCAAAGCTTATGTGATAATCTGTGAATTTAGATATGATTATTAGCACTCACTGATTTGCGCTGAAAAGTGAAGCAAAGATATCCACAACATTGGCAGATTTATCAACATTCATACATAATCCTACCAGGTTTTGCACATTTACTGTACCAGACACATTACAACCTCTGTTAATCTAATGCTATTCAAAAGCCAAAGGTTAGATAATGGCAAAGTTCCTAGAACATAATCCTATTTGCTTCAAAGGCACTTTTCATAGTTCATCTTTTCTCTGCTGTTAATAACTTATGGTTTTCCTTGATCTGTGGTAAACTAATCAATAGATAGTCTCATCTCTGAACCCAGAATATAGCAAGATGGCACATCCTTAGAGATCTGAAATTTCTGAAAATTCTGAAATAATGCAAAAACTTTGTATTTTCTTGCTCTGATGCATTAAAAAATCCAAAGTGTTGTGAAAAATTCAAAGATACACAATACTTCATTTTAACACTCTTATGTATTAAGTCACATTGTTACTTTATAAATGTACTATGCCTAAATTGGTTTGCATGCAAAAATACTTTATTCTTAATTTCATTTTACAATATTTATAGCCTGCCCTAATCCAAATGAATTCCGGGCAGAAAATAATAAAGTTAACACCAGAACAAAACATTAAAAATCAGAAATAGGTAGTAAAAATCAACCATTGAAATACAATACATCACAGGCATCGTTCAGTTAAGCTAACCTAAAAGTCAATCATCATTTGAATTAACACTGCTTTGGCTAGAGTTCACAGTGCCTGTAGAATAGGAGCTGTCTTACCTCCAGATGGGTAGTGTTTCATAAAATGAGGGCAGCCATTGACAGGTTGTGTTGGCTGGCCCATGTGCTATGAATCTACTTTAAAATGCTTTCTATTTTTATTACAAATGGAGCCAAACTCCAAGAAATAGAATATGTCCATTTCAGCATTTCACTAAAGCAAAAGTTGGAGCCAAACTCTAAGAAATAGAGCCAAACTCTAAGTAATGGAATATCTCCATTTCAGCATTTCATTAAAGCAAATAAAGTTATGCACTCAAAGCCGGTTTCCCACTGTAACAAACACATACAGATTATGAAGCCATTGAATCCCTGGCAAAGTCTGCATTTAATGGCCAAGATCCATGTAAAAATATTGGGTGAAGATGCAATTTTGAGACTTTTGCTATGAAAAACTCAGATTATGGGAGTACCTTATTTTTAAAATAGCTGATAAATCTATTTTTGGTATAAACTGGATCTTTCACAATATTGTTACTTGGAATACTGATGATCCTTGTTTTTATATCTTTAATGAACATTTTAAAAAAAATCTGAATAAAAAAGTAACAAGAAAAAAGAAAAAAAGAAAAACACAAAGTAAATAGACAAGAGGTTCATAAGCATCGTAAGATTAAGTAAATTACAAATTCTCAGAATAGCATTAATTTAGTTCTAAGCATTTACATACCTTTTATCATTTTAAAACTACAGTTGAAATTAATGCACAACAGTAATCAGCACAGTATGAAATATAAGATAAAATAAAAAACTGTCTTACCTTATCCATACGAAATCTATCCTTTATTTAACTGTTCATCAATAATATTAAATATTAAAACTTTTTGTTAAGGGAAACCTAGACTTTGCATGTGGTTCAAGACCATGAGTAGAATTATAGTCCAAAAATGGTTTCCATGTGAACTTCAACTCTGTCAAATTTATTTTTCAAATACAAGATTATTTTAGGCATCAGTGTACTCCCACAACTTAATTTGCCATTTTTTAATTGAAAGAAATGTATGTATTTTCCAGTGAGAAGCTTAGAGTATGGATTTAATTCAGTAAATTTAGTTCAGTAAATTTTGTAGCAATATAGTAATATTCAAGATGGCAACTTGGGAAGTGATTTCAGTTTTAGAATTTGTTTCATTCTATTCTAAATAATTTTCTGAAATTGTTGGGCTCTACAATGTTGCCACCAAAAATGGATGAATGATCTGACCTGATCATTCTTCCAAAATATTTAGAAAATGAATTATTAATTTATGCAGTCAACACTGGAATGATATACCATAAATAAAACATCTTATACCGGATCTATTTTTAATGTTTTAAAACTTCTGTGAAATTTAAGACTGAGCTTTTAAACATGCTTCTTGGCAGTATGTTCCTCTTAAGCACCTGGTATTTGTACTGTTTGATCCTGGTGCCATTGTTGCCTTTGAAGTTCCATAGAACTTGTTAGATGTTTAGAGGAATCATTCAAAGCTCCTAAGCCAACAATCAATTTTTATAAGAAGCTAAAGGTGATTGATGAACTTAACTATCTGTGCAACCTATGAAGGTACAACCTTGAATGTCCCATTCTTGTAAACTTGTTTTAAATATATCAGATCAGTTTATTTTTATTTTAAGATGAGGACACTACAGCAGAAAAAATATTCATATTGGATACTAAAGAATGTTTATGAGTTGTTCACTGCTATAAACCTTTGATTAGAGATGCAGTTCAAGAGTTAAACTGCTAATCCATGCTTGATCTTTACATTTTGGATTGAAATCCATAGGATTGTTAACATGATATTAGACCAACTGTTGTGGATTAAAGAAAGATATGTTCTGCTAGGCTACATCCTTGATATTTGGAATTTATCAAGGCAACAAGAATTGTGAGCTTTTCATACACAGGGGAAATGGCTTAAAGACTTATACAACATTGCACGGATAAATCTGGAATCTATTTGATTTCAGCAGTGGATCACTGTCCATCAGTGTTCAAATTAGACTTTTGTGTTTGAAAAATGCTTGCATCTCTTCAGTGTACCTGTGACCAGTACCAAAATAGCAAACATGCAGAGTTGCAAGCAAAGTTGGTTATATGCTCTTCCATACCATGTCAGAAATGGCATGAGTAAGAAATTATGTCCCTACCTTGCTTGGAAGCTAGCTGCAATTATTTCCCTTTCCCAACAGATGACTGGGTTTTGATTTCACAGAATATACATAGCTGACCAAAGGAAGGTGGTTCAACTCACAATTGCCCTGGGTCATTTTGGATTAAAATTATCTCAATTCTACCCCAATATTGACTGAGTTAGCTGCTCCCACCATTGGTTGTTAAGCATATTGTATAACCACTGAGTCTAAGGGGATTTATTTCCAGATAAGTATACGTAGGACTATCATGTATGTCGTCTAGGTGTGCTGGTCGGATGGGATCTAAGTCTATTAAAATTCTTTAAAAATGTTGTGAAACATAAAATGTATCACTCAACACGGAGGATATTCATAGACTATCCTTCCCAACTTCCCTCCTAACTTCCTAACTTCCTATATTTACAAATCTGAATTCTCTTATTCAGGCCATGCACCACATTGGAAATAATTTGGAAAATGTATTTCAGGGCATACAGAGCATACACAGTAACTTTCTGCAACTGTTTAAAGCAACCGGGTCTTTTCCTAGAATGTTCTCTGCAGTTACCACTTGATCCCGGGGCAAAGGGGAGGGGGGAGTGACATGACTTTTTTAAGGAGTTGCAGAAAAGTACTATATTCACTTTTCCATGCCCTCCCAAGTACCGTTTTAGCAATCAAGTCAAAACCATTGCACAACCCTTATATTTAGCTGTGTTCGTGACGCATGTAATTTTATAAGAGCATGCAGACGCCTTTGGACTTGAAATATCAAGTTTAACGAAGTTCACTCCTTCTAGCTTTACATGACATGCCTATATATAATTTTTATAACATATCCCTATAAGATGAACTGGACAGTACACCATCACGGGCACCTTCTTTTTGGAATTCCTTGTAGTATTACCTGATGTGCCATTATTACATATATTAAATCTCCCTTCCCTCAGATTGCAATATAACTGTAGTAAGAAAAAAGCTAATCTCTTTAACAGACTGTTTACAATATAACTGTGCTGTAATTAAGACTGATTTTTTTTCCTTTGATTTTGAAGACGCGAGGGTTAATTTTGCTCAAGACACAGCGAAAGCTAAGCATGTTTATTTTTAATTAACTTTTTTCCTGATCATTAAATGGTAAATAATGGTGAGATGTGTGGTTTCGGTGTACGCTAGGAAAACAGATTAAACAACAAGATCAGCCATTATTTCAACATTTTAAATTAAATCAGTATCCATCCAGATTTTGCTTTTCCTATGAAAGGCAGATGGTTTGGAAAGGATGTTCATTTTCCCAAGGTAAGATTCTGAACAGATTTATGCACCATGTCAAATATCCTCATCATGTAGGAAACTCTGCTTCAAAAATAATGCAAGCCTCCAGAGGTTCAACCAGCTGCAGTCTCTTTTGAGGTCACTGCTGTCCCATTTACCCAGTAAGGTGTAGAGGTACTGTTACTTAAAGACAAATTCTCTTTTAAAAGTGAATCATTTGTAGCAAGATTGGAGAGTTTGCAATAATACATCCCATAAACATAAGCTTCTAATACAAGCACAAATGGCACAACTGATGCAGGTTACAAAGTGTGCATCATTTATGCAATGATGTCATGAGGCATATGATGTCACTTGCCTCCCCTTCCTTCTCCCCTTACTGACATCCATGACTCTCTCTCTCCCGTTCTTCTTCTCCTTCTTCTCCTTCTCCTCCTCCTCCTCCTCCTCCTCCGCTTCATATGGCCACAATAATTAGAAATGCTACTAGGGAAAATTTCTGTGTTGGAAATATGTTAGCTACCTGATTTATATACATGTAGTCCTCATTTAGCAACCACAACTGGGACCAGCAACTCGGTGGTTAAGCGAAGGAGTTCCTAAATGAAGCCACAATTGTGCTTATAATCTTACTTCAGCTTTCCTACAGACCTGTGAAAGTCGTACATGCAAGGATTGATCACAAAGTTATTTTTTCATCACTGTTATAACTGTGAACAGTCACTAAATGAGGCAGTCACTAAACGAGGACTACCTGTAGCTAATATGCACATTATTCTAAGAAGGTTGTTCCTGCAAATGCTCATTAGTAAGGCTGTGCTTCAAAAATGATTTGGAAAAGACATGACAGGACCAAGAAAATAGCACTTGTTCATGAAAACAGCCCAGCCTTTTTTAGGCATCCATATAAGTCTGAAAAAAAGATGCTGCTGTTTTAAGAGTCATACTAGTCATGGTTGGACTTCTTAAAGCAATTAACATCTAGTCAAGCCTGAAAAATGCCTGGCTGTTTTAATAAATAGAAGAGAGTTACAGCAGTGGTATGAGGTCTGAGGTATTTCTGGATCATTTTTAAAGCATACGTATCCCTAGTCTTGAGTAGCTATATTTAAAGATTAGAAATCTGTCCATATGCTCAGCTTTGGCTGGAACAGGATGTGCATGTTTTGCCATATCTTGTTTAGATTACTGTAATTTGTTCTACATGAGGCTGCCATTGAAGACTACCCAGCAACTTCAGCTGGTTCAAAATGGAACAGTTTACATGTTTATTGGTCATTCTTGATACTGCCATATTACATATTCACCATGGGAGTTGTGAGGGTTACAAGGAAGTTTCTGAGGGCAATTCAAGGTGTAGTTGCTACCTTTAAGGACTTAAATGGCTTGGGGCCTGGGTATCTATGTGATCATCTTTCCCTGATCAGATCTGCCTGCTCAACCTGGATGGTGACAGAAGGCCTATTCAGAATCCCCACTTACAAGGGGGCTTGAAGGCAGGTGATCACTGTAAGGGATCCCCTCCTAGGGGACAGCTAACTCTCTGAGCTGGAGACAGCCTCCATTCTTAGGGCCTTCCAGAATGCTGTCTTTTCAAGATTGATTCCAGAGCTATCTGTGTGATACTTAGTTTATTATATTTATATATTGTTTATAATTATTGTATCATAATTATTGTATTCAATTATACATATAGTAAACTACCTAGAGTCCAGCTGGATTGAGGAAGTGTAAACAGGTCACAACTAAAGGAATGAATAAATAATAAAATATGATGCTTGGTTCGTATTATCCTAGTTTAGGGTTTGTTATGACTTAACAAACTGTACAAATGCTCATTTGGAAAGTTTAAAGGTCAGAGTATTGTGCAAACCCAGAAAATAGGTGAATGCATCAACCTGGTGAAATATGCAGTCTGAATGTAGCCAATACCAAATAAAGCCAACTAAATCCCAGTCACCTTGTTTAAACATTGTTCTAACATTTCTATTCAATTTAGCTTCCATTTCCTCCATTGAAACAAGCTCAAAAGGCACAAAGGGATGTGAAATTTACCCAGAAGCTGAAAGCAATACTTTGGCCTAATCATATCAACAGCTGTCTTGTAACATTTCATCGTGGAATGATGAATCCATTTAGACAAGATAGGAAGGAAAGTTAAACATTTACAAATGGCAAATTCAATGTGGCCATCAGGCAATCCATTAGCTAGCCATAATGCTCACAGCCGGAGACTTGCTGAGAAATGGCATCTGATACCATCATTGTTAGCCTTTATATAATGCAATATTTATCATGGTAAGAGAGGAGGGGAATATTTTTAGATACATCTTGAGTAACAAATCACCATGGTAACTACTTACTTTTCTTCGCTGTTGCTGTTATATGAAGTGTTGTTCCATTAATAATAAATGGGGCGCATCTAACACATTTGGTTGATGCTTGGCTTCTGGCCAATGGATTCCTTTTGTCTAAAGTTGAAGGCTTCGCTATGCTTAGGACACAAAAGCACATGTCTATCCTAGTGTTTGTGAAAGTTTCCAAGAAATTCATCTTTTCTCAGTGGAGACCATATGGTTTCAGGTGACAGCACTGGCTGTGTTTTAATAATATTTTAGTCTACTCTATGAGCAGATATAAGTGCAGAACCCAGAAGGCATTAGTAATATTTTCCAGTCTATATATTATGTTGAGAAGTCAAAGAAGGACACACATTTAAAATTTTTGGAAGAACTTCCTCAGCACTTTTTTGGGATGGTGGTGAGGAATAGATAGATCACTGACAGCATCTACCAACTAGAAAAATCCTGGCTGAGAACTCCAAAGACATAGTGATATAGTGCTTTTTCCAATAACAGTTTTCTGTATGATGATACGCATATACACACAAAATCTGAATTTCAAAATTAAAGAACAATCCTGAAAGAAAAGGGAACTGACATTGCATGTTTCATTTTAAATATTTTAAATATGAGCTGAAGAGAATGCAGATTTCAGTGGGAAATCTGAAACTCAAACTGCATGATTTAAAGCTGCATGATTTAATTATATATATGAACTTTGGTGTTGGCGAAGACTCCTGAGAATACCATTGGACAGCCAAGAAAACAAACAAATGGATCATGAAATAAATCAACCCAAAGTTCTTACTTGAGGCACAAATGATCAGGCTCAAATTGTCCTACCTTGGGCACATTATGTGAAGACTTAGCTCCCTGGAGAAGGCTGTAATGCTGGGAAAGGTGGAAGGAGAAAGACGAAGAGGACAACCAGCAGCAAGGTGGATAGACTCAGTTACAGTAGCACTGGGTGCACCACTGGAAGACCTGAAAGACCAGGTTATGGACAGATCATCATGGAGAAAATCTGTTTATGTGGTCATTAAAAGTCAATACTGATCTGATGCCACATAATTAATCAATTATATCAGATCTATTTGAATGTATATTCAGATGTGCATCAAAGAAATGTACCACTGTCAGATGTACAGTATGTTGTCTTCACCATCAGATAATCTGTTTCGCTTCTGAATAGTCATCCAGTTTAGCACAACAGTTCCTGATCCAGGAACCCATAAGCTCATGGAAAACTATACAACCGAGATTTCCCAATTTTAAAAAAAAGGGCAAGACATTTTGCAAACTGAGGCAGATGAGTGAATAGTATGTTCTCCTTCCACCCAGGGTACACAATACTCAAAACCAAAAAGTATGGCATCTGTGGTAGAACTATCACAAGTGCATTTCCCTACTAAAAGCAATTAAAATTCAGCAATAACCAAGTAGATACCTAACTGCATTTAGCTATCCTATTGACGGTATCTAAAATCTGCTTGGTGAGGCAGCCTCCTCATTCTGCCAGATGGTAGGGCTGGTGCTGATGAGTCACTTAATCTTTTGTGTAACTACTTTTGCTATAAAAGCAGCTGGTGAAGAGGCTAAACATGAATTAGATTTTAAGGACTAGCACCAAATGTGGGAAGGAGGGTGAATAATTAAAAGATGTACAGCTGAGGTGGGCAACAAGCTATGAATAAGCAGAAAAACTGATCCAAGGTACCATAGACCTGGTGATCCAAGTCACCATAAACCTAATTCCAAGTTTATGTTTGGAACATGCTATTTATAAGATGAACCTTTCCTAACAATTTATGCAGGAAAGTTTCATTTATTTACCCTTAAACAAACAAGTGTTCTAACAGCAGTAGTTTCTATTCCACCCAATTCTGTCAAATCAAGTGGGCTGAGGAGCACCTCAAGAACTCTGCTATACATTTACAACCAAGGTCAATATTTTCAATCTACAGGGGATTGGAAGAGGGAACAAGTTTCACAGGACTTCTTTGCTGCGTGGACATGGCTCTTTTATTTCACAGACCTGATCCTCAGCCCTGTTCTCCTTCTTTCTCTCCCGCCCTGCTGCTTCCTAAAGGCTAATCTAGGATTAAAACTTTACCTGGATTGATATTTGGCTTCAAGCTTAGCAGTATTTCCTCCTGTCATTGTGAGGAGAGCAAGGAACAAGAACAAAATAAAGGTTACAATTCAAAGAACTGCATAGCTGCAATGACAGTTTGTGGAAAGTGCTCCATTGGAACCGCTTTCTGAAGCAACATGGTCCTCCTTCCTCTTAAAGAGAAGCAGACCCCTTGCTTTGTTTTGTGTTGCCCTAGGACCTGTCTTCTGGCTGACTCTGTAACTGGAAGAGGCTACTAACTTTCTCAGTGCATCCACAGAAGCCTTCTCCGGCTACCAATATTGCAGGGCTGAGCTTCAGAGTGATGCAAGGCACCTTGATAAGGCAAATTGCATGACCTCTGGGCCTCATCAAGGTCAAATGCAACTGTCCCACATTCCCCTAAAATGTAATGGCAGGGAGAAAGGATCTACCATCATATTTGTCATCAGTTTTGAAACAGGTGTATATCACAACCCACCTAAGACATTTTAGTGCCCAAGCAAGCATTTCCATTCTCTTCAGATCAGTTGTATGGTGCTCTGGAATTATCAACTTATTTTGGGCCCCCAGGTAGACAGTCATTTTTTTCCCCCCTGAAGGAGCACTTTCTTGGAATAAAAACTTCATTGTGTTCCTCCTCCTCCTCCTTCCCCATTAAATTACGCCAATGCACAGTATGTATGTATGTATACATGTGTCTTCCTCAATCTTGGGTCCTCTACCAGAGGCCTGAGAGTTTGAGGGTCCTGCGTGGTATCTTAGCTGTTCCTAGCACTGCACTCTTCTGGACAGATGTTGTTCCTGGGATCTGTTGGAGCCCCTCTCCCAGCTTAGGAGTCACGGCCCTGGGTGCTCCTACCACCACTGGGACCACTTTGGCCTTTACTTTCCACATCCTCTCTAGTTCTTCCTTCAGGCCCCAATTGCCTTATGTGCAGATGCCAGTGAGTGGGGTTGGTGGGTAAGACAGCTTCAGTGACTTTCCCAACTATTGCCCATTCCTGGCAGAGAAATCTGGCAGTCTTGCAGCCTGCCTGATATCTTCTTAGTTGCCCTCAACTTCAGGGATGGTTACAGAGATTGTGGTTGGATGCAAGTACTGTTTGTTTGTTTGTTTGTTTGTTTGTTTGCATGGGGTGGATATCTCCCATTGTGTCCTGACGTGCAGTTTCCTTCTCCCATCACAAATCTTATTTATATCAGAAAAACAAATCTATGTCATCCTCTAGCTATATATGGCAATTCTGCAAGAGCTCGGTCCATCTCATGGTTTTGCTCCTAGATGTCAAGTTCCTAACACTAAATGGAGGGTGGGATGTACTTGATTTTCTGGGGCTCCTTTTTTGCTTCATTTCTGAAGAGCTAGTTTTGATTCATATAAATAGTTGGCAGTTTTTAATTTGGGGGGCAGCTAGGGTTGAAATCGTGCTTCCTTAGCATGGCTACAGTGAGAATCTCTTTAGGGGATTTTGTGGCTGCCTCTTAGCAGATTGGCTGGGTATTTTTGCTTCCTATTTTAAATGGCAGGCGACCCACTCTAAAATCAGGTTGCAATGTCTAGAGAGGAGGAGGAGGCTTTCTCGGGTCTAAAGAGAAGTATTCTCCTTAAAGCTAGCTGGAGCAGCAAAGAGTTTCATTCCATCCAAGAAAGTGTGGATGAATGTATGAGCAGCCACTTTAGGATGTTTATTCTAATGTCTATTAATGTTACATTAAAGCCAGAAAGCCACCCTGCCCCCATTTTTAATTATGTATACATATGCAGAAGCATATCCCACAGAGGGAGCAACAGAAATGAGAAGCAGAGCTAAGTCCATCCTAACTCTGACACTAGTCATAATAATGCTACTTATTATGAATTCAAAAGAACAGAATTCGGTATTGTGGTTAATACAAGCCAGACACTTTTCATCAACCTTTCCAAGTGCACATTTTAGAGAAACTCTGCTCGTCTTCTGGTTGGCTACAGCTCCCTTGAGGAGAGACAGCTCACTGCACCTGACCGGGATGGCTGCTTTGCAGATTGTGAAGATGCAATGGGGACAGGAAGAACCTTGTGCTTGCACGTCCCTGTCTTTTAAAACACTTGAAAGTGGCTCAGGCAGGTGGCATATAAATAATTGTAAATCAATAGCTGTGGAGCCTTTGCAACTCCCCTTCCAAAGCAGGGAGCCAACTCGCAGTCGGAGGAAAGGCAGAAATCACCCCAAGAATAGTAAAGGCTTAGATACACTGACTTATACCATTACACTGTCTAGTGGTTTCAGATTTCTTGCAGTACTTTTCCAGACTCTCCAAAAAGGATTACACGCTCCGCAACAACTTTGCATCTTTAAATCCCAGCCAGTGCAAATCAGGAGAAATTTTAAGTAGAAAGAAAGATGAAGTTGAACACTTCCTCTCGTGATTTTTTTTTCCCCACAGTCTGCTGATTTTTTCCAGAAAAAAAAAACAGGAATCTGGTAGACCTTTTCCAGTGACAAACTTTATTAAAAGGCATAAGCTTTTGTGAGGCTTTTTTCCAGGTAACTCAATGCCATCGGCTAAATCAGTCAATCAAATGCATGCGCATTTTCACATTGCCTTCTTTCTTTTGACTATCTTTGAAAACTCACAGGTTAAAGTGGAACAAGGTGAAACAAACTTAAAACTGGAAAAACGGACAACTGACAGTAACCTGTAAAGCAATTCCATCTATTTCTATTGGGTTCTGATACAAAGAATTGCTTACATGTTATCTTCAGTTTCAGTTCGCATATTAGCAGCTGCCAGTTTGGCTGCATTAAAAAAAACCCAGAGGTGAAGCATCTAACCAGCTAGAAGGCATCATAGCTTCACTCCATATCCTTTATGGGCCACATGGTTTCAGTGGGCAGGATTTTGTGGATGAAAAACGTAACTGTTTCTCCAAAAGTCTGTCTCCCCTCCTGAGTTAAAACTTCCCTTTTGGGCCATTTTGATTCTTGAACATTTATGCTTTGGCAGGTGGCAGCCCCTAGCCTTCCTTGTCTGGTTTGGAAGCTAAGCAGGATCAGGCCTGGTTAGTTTTTGGATGGAAAACCATCAGGGAATCTCAGGGCTGGAAGATTAGACTAGGAAATTAAAAATAATCCTATTAAAGGACTGGCAAGCCCCTTCTATAACCTTGTCAAGAAAGCTCTGTGGATGTGTCTATGAATCAAAGGGGAATTTACCTTTATGAAGCTAGTTTGCACTCTATACATGGTCATTTCTTTCTGATACTTAATATCCTTTTAAATAAAGTTACAAGCAATAATTTCAGCATGCAAGCCATGCATTCTACTACTGAATGTGACCCCTGTCAACCCTCATTTCAGAATGATGGAAAGTGAGAATAAATACATTTTTCCGATCCTTGTAATCAAATTTACTTTCATCTATTCATGTAGCACACACCTGCCTTGTTCTGCCATTACTCTCGGGTACAGGAAGAATGATTCTATGATTTGCAACCTAATTTGTTCTCGTTGTTAGTCCTCAACCACACACAATAAAAATGATCTTTTTCATATTCATTGAAACACTGCAAAAATAATGAAGCCAGGTGTTGTCTTGCTTATATAAGCAGACAACATTCAGCACTGAAGAAGAGCCTTTAAAAGATGGAATGCAAAATCAGAATTCTGTTGACTGGTTTTAGGATAAGTTGGAGTTGAGAAAAGTGTCGGAGAGAAAGTGCCTTGTTTCCAGAATGGTTCTAGTCAAGCATTTCTAGTCTCAGTACATCCATAACTGAAGTAATGATATATTAGGGAAACACTGAAGAATTAAACAGTGCTTTCATGCTATATAGATGAAGCAACAACTGCAAGTTTGGCTAACTGATACCTTTGAATGACTGTTTAGGGACCTAACAAAAGAATGTGGTTAAAAGCAACAGCAACAAAATGTTTCACATCTGCTACCAAGAAGGAAGCTTATATATTAAACCATCCAGATAGTCCCACTGGCATTTCAAAATATGCTGCAAAACGTGTAGTTTGTAGGAGAAGAAACTGGTATCAATCTTGGGGTACTTTAAATGAGGGAAAGGGGAGAAAGACAGGGACCTCTTAGTTGCCTGATCGATTTAATGAATTGGACTCATATGAATTTATATACCACTAACACTCTCATTGTGTTTATTTGCTTGTACCCTCAAGTTAGTCCAAACGGTGCAACAATTTTTGAATCAAGGTACCTAAAATCCGCCAACTTAAAGAATCCTTCAAAAATCCAGGACCCATTACTCCTGTGGAATTGAAATTTCCACAATGTTCAGATCACTTTTATTTACAAAGTTGTGGTTGTTGCAGTGTCCCCACAGTCATGTGATCATGATTTTGGATGCTTCCTACCAGCTTCCCACAAGTAAAGTCAATGGGGAGGCCGTCAGGAAGTCAGAAGTCACTCCCACTCCCACTGCCTTTTTACCCGCCCATGGTCATTCTGTTTATCTGTTTAGGTAAGTAAAAACTGACTTATTATTGAAGTTCATTTGCCACTACAATTATTTTTCTATTTATGATATATATTCTTCTTAGATGATCATGGTACCATTCCGCACTAAGGTAAAAAAAATATGGTCAGCCTAAAATTTAATGTTCATTCTGGTCACATTAGACTATACTACCTTCCTCTCAAAGGATGACCCAATGGGACACAGGGTTGTCTAGCTTTTAATAAAATTCTTCTGTTCTCTGAGAAAGAAGGGAAAAAACATTCCTCTTTTGCAGGAAGCAGGGCATTTCAAAAAAGTAGGGGGCAGATTCAGCTCAGTCCTAGTTTCATCCTGGGCCTACATAGCCTTCTAAAAGGCATCAAAGGGTTAAGAAGTCATATAGCATAGGTTAACTCAGCATTAAACTTCAGCCACAGTGGAAGTGTTGCTCAGTATTCAGTTCTGGGATAGTGAATACAACACAGTGTCCTTGGGCGTACCATTTCCTGTTGAGTAACTACAAGTAGCTTGCCCATGTGAAATGATTGGGCAACACTTCAGGCTCAGAGGCCCTCTTGACTGAACTGCCATAGCATCTGTATGCATGTCTTAAGAAATATGTGAGACTGAGGAATCTTGAATGGAAACTGTAGTTGGGCATAAGCGACAGATTAACATATAGCTATTCTACTCTTTCTGATGTGATGGTTTTGTTACCCAAAGAATCCAAACTAGATTGTTTAAAAAGAAGAAATAGCATACAACATCTTTAGCACAGCTACTCACTTGGCAATAAACTCATCAAACGCACTACATTTTACTTCTGATGTATGATGACTTATACTTTTCAGGAGGCAGGCCACATGGAACCCATATCAGTCTAAATCAGAATTAATGTGGATAGTTTTGATATTTTTCTCAAAATCAGTTACATACTTGTATCCTGAAACAGCCAGCATATCATCACAGCCTAGAGAAGTTAAAGTTTAATTGGCTCTTTTTGTAGAATTGCAACTACTACCACAATGAATGTACCCCACTGTTTTCCTCAGGGCAGTTTCATCTAATACCAGAAGGGACAATCTTTATTGTTTGGACACAGCTTATATCTTGTGGCCTATGGAACTTGTGGCTTGTGGAGTTTCACCTCTCTTTGCCTCTTAATAGATCATGGTTTCTCCCTACTGACTTCAATCTACTGTCTTTACACGTCATACTCATCAACACCATTTCCATTCCTTGTATCACATTCTGTTTTTCATCACATTCTATTTTTTTCATCGCAACCATGTTCATACTGTGGATGCTTGTAGATGATTTTATGCATTGAGTTGCTAAAAAGGGACACAGAGCTGAGGCTTATTTGTTAAGTATATCAAATATAAGACTATAAGCTGGCTGTGCTTCAAATGGAGCCACGCAATCATGAATGGTCATAAAACTGAGGACATTTATTATGATGGGATGGCATTACTCCATTTTGACACCAAGTTTAATCACTTGCTATTGATCTAGCATTGTTCTGAATTGATATACCTTGGAAGCAATGAAGATTTGTGTTACTTTCACCTTTCTACAGCTATAACCTTGGGGGTGTAACATAAATGGTGATAACAACTCCTTCCCCCACCCCAAAGAAAATGCAAAATTGATGTTGTGATTAAGATTTTTAGTCTAGTTCTAGATTTTGCACATTTATGCATCAGATTCTGAGTTTGGTCTACACCCAGTATTACATAAGTAGTCTGCTGCTCACCAGCATAGCTTATCTTTCCTTTAATCTTTTTTGTTCAGATCTCAGTATTGGGATATTCGTGAGATGCAGAAGGAAAGTGAAATCCATTTTACTGGCAGTTTCCATTCATCTGGGGGATGACTAAATATATGATGCAACCCAGTATTTCATCCAAGTAAAGCACATTAAATTAATGCAGTACAGATTACTAAGCATATTTCCACTCTTTAAATAAGTTTAAGGAAAACTAAAAATGAGTCATGATTAATTAAAAAAAGAAATAACAAACAATCCCCCAAAGGTAATAATTTGTGATATAGTTCACATTTGTGACATAGCTCTGCCCATTTTGTAACATGGCTAACTACAGCCATTGTCCTCTCCCCTATCAGGTTAACTCCCCACAAAAGTTTAGGATTAGCTTTGACATCCAAAGGTTATCCACCACTTCTCTAAAGAAATGTGATATTTCTTGCTATTATTAAATTGTAAATTAATGCTATAATCAGAGGTGATTTAAGATATTCTAATGCATCTTCACACAGTAATATCAGTTACAAAGTCATAATTTGACTGCATTTAATAATCAAGACGTTAATATTCAAAGTACTTCTAATCAATGTCTAGGTAGGTATTTGAGCAAAGACAGTAGAGCCCTGCTCTTGGTTATCAGATTTTTTGGTGAAGTATACATCCCATACAGCATGGAAGATACACAGGAAAATGTTATAGGCCAAAGATACCTAGTTTCCAGCCCCAAACCTTCCTGTGATCTGTGTCCATGTGTCCATGTGTACTGAACTTGATTTCATATACTAATAAATAATATAAAACACACCTTCAAACAGTAGGTTAGCTTAAGGCTACCATATCTGGCTGCAGTACACCAGATGATCCCTAGCAGGAAGCAGAGAGTTACACGTTTCCTCTTTGCTGCCATCTTAAAGTCATCCAGAATTTTGCAGCCCAGATCTGGCAGCCCAAGAATAATTCTGACTTATTCCTTAGTCTAAATTCTTCCTCTTTAACAAGAGAGCTATGTGATTTTTCAGTCCTTCTACATGCAGTTACCTCTTTTCATAATTAATTAATTAACATAACCCTCAGTAAAGTTAAAAAACATTTACACATAATGACACTTTATGTTCAGGTTACTGTAAATGTTACCTCATCTTTTTAAAGGAAATTTTTCTTGGCAAGCAATTCAGATATGAGACGATCAAAAGTCATTCATTTCAGAAAAACCACCAAATATACAGGGAAGAAAACAGCATGCTTGGATGCAGCTTAGTTGGTTATGTTTTTAATAAATACATAAATAAAAGTTAATTTGAAAAACATGCTTTTTTGGAGAGTTTGAAATGCAAAATTAGATAAAGGCAATTAGATAAAGCATTAGTAAATACCAGCTCTACCCTCAAGTGCAATCTACACACTTGTGTAATTGTTATTAAACTCCTTCCTCTCCTACTCCTTATCTCCTTACTAAGTACTTCACTAGTAAAGTACTTAAAATGCTATCCAGCAGTCCTTGAGCTGACAGAAAACTGCACCAGCAGAATTTCTGTTGTCCCTATTGCCAATTTCTAGCCAGCCACACCCATGCTGCCACTAAATAGTATTTTCTTTCTTTCTTTCTTTCTTTCTTTCTTTCTTTCTTTCTTTCTTTCTTTCTTTCTTTCTTTCTTTCTTTCTTTCTTTCTCTCTCTCTCTCTCTCTCTCTCTCTCTCTTTCTTTCTTTCTTTCTTTCTTTCTTTCTTTCTTTCTTTCTATTTATTTGATTTCTCACTGTCCATCTCAATGAACGACTCTGGGAGGTTTCCAAACCAATTACAATCAATTAAAATTACAAAATTACAATAATAAATAGAAAACAAAAAGATTGAAAATCATTGGCAGTCACTCAAGGAGTGTCATCGAGGCACTAGCCACCCCCAGGATTGGGTGAAGTTGTTATCCCCCCGCACAAGCTGGCAGAGCCAGATCTTCAATTCTTTCTGGAAGGCCAGTAGGGTAGGGGCCTGTCGCACCTCTGGGGGGAGAACGTAAGTTTTGCAAGTTACATCAAGGAAAGGGACTGATGGATTCCCTCTGAACTGTTTCTCTCGTCTCCCACAAAATATCATTAGTTGGTGGGAAAACATCCACCAGTCACCCATCTTCACCTAGAATTGGATGGGGAGAAGGCCCGACTAGCAGGTTTACTGCCTGTCAAGGCTTGCCTGGTTTCCCGTAAGAGTTTTTCATGGGCTCATTCAAAGGGAATCCAACAATCAAGTCAATATAGTGGATATATCAGCTGGACATTAACATAGTGCTCTTCTAGACTGATGAAGACTTCTTCTGGACATGGATTTAGTGTTATTCCTGTGCTGAAAAACAGATTAAACCAACAGCTGACAAGTGCAGGCTGACCATGGTCTCTGAAACATGGACTGGCTGGGAGATCTGGCACCTATAGAGGCGAAGCCGCATTTGAAAGAACCAGATTCTCCTACGAGCTCTGGAAAACAATGCCCAGGAGAAAAGGGGAGGGGTGTGCCCGTATCAGTCTAAATTGACTAATAGGCACCAGGCTGATCCTATCCCTTAGGAGTCTCCTGATTGTGCCAGCCAAAACAGTTAATGGTATCCAGGGCAAAACCTCTGCCCAGATAGGTGGAAAAACACTTCTTTAATAGCAGGATATAGGCTTGACTCTGGTATAAACTGGGATTAAATGAAGGCAAAGCCATGAGGACATAGCATAGAAAGGACATTAACTGTATGCTTTGTGTCTCCATTAGATGTCAGCGTGGAAAGGGTCTAAAGAGAGTGAAAAGAGAATGAAAGAAATCACCTTTTAAAGCCAGATGAATTCTTGGTGGCCTTCCTCATCCTGGGGAACTTCCCTTCCTGTTATAAAATGGTTAACTTCACATTTTCAGTGTGTGTAATTACTAATTCATCCAGTTGGGTTTCACATAAAACACCACCCCATTACTGAAGGAAGATATTTATTGTAGAAGACAATATATACAATTTTTCCAAGGACTCCTGCAGAACACTAATATTACTTTCCAGGACTTATTGTGATGGGGCAATCTCTTGGATTCAAGTCTTATATGCATTAGCAGGAAAAATTCATAAACTTGCGCTGTAAACAGTAAATGTTAAAATCCTATTCATGTTTACCTAGGAGTAAATCCCATTATATTAAATGATGGAAAGCTGAATATCACTGTGTTTTGCCGCTCAGGCAAAGCTGCCAATAACATTCCCTTCTCCTTCAGTGTTTCTCTGCTTGGTCCAGTCATTTTCACATTTGAATTAAAACTTACATTGCACCAGCTCAAGGAAGGAAGGAAAGAAGGAAGAACGTTAAAAATGTGCTGCCTTATGGAACACCCAAGATCAGCTATCTGAGGCATTATTAACCTGTCAAATATTTGTTGACCCATTTTGTGTTTTATTATCCTCCAGGAGACAATCATTTATCACAACCCATTATACAGCCTGTCTATCCCAGTGCCATCAGCTGTTTTCTAATCCGTGTGTGTGTATGATAGAGGGAAGTGTTTACAGTACCTTTATTGTCATCCTTTTGGAGAACCCCAAGGGATTTTATACTACCTGCTGATGTCAGCAGGGAGAAGGTAGTGCCTACAAAATAGGGCAAGATCATTGCCTATAAAGCACTTTCAAGTCAGTGTTAACTCCTGGACAAGTCCCTGCAGTTTTCTTAGCAAGATTTTGGAAGTGGTTTGCCCTTGCATCTATCTTCCTAGGGCTAAGAGAGAGTGAGTGGCCCAAGGTCACCCAGCTGGCTTTCATGCCTAAGACAGGAATAGAACTCACGGTTTCCTGGTTTCTAGCCTGGTGCCTTCACCACAACACTGAACTGGATCTCTATAAAACACTACCTATTTCCAAATCTATTTGGGAAAGTCAACCCTTCTGGCACTCACTTGCATATTCTGCTGTCCGCAGAAGTTTGACTGAGCAGAGTTGCTCAGGTTGATGGGAAGGTCTCTTTAGTTGCTTGTTTACTTGACATTCAGAAATTCACCATCTGGGAAAGCTGCTTCCTCTTGGCAAGAAGTATCCAAGAGAATCAGAATCAGTTGGAAGCAATTGTTAGAATTCATTTGGAATTATCTTTCTCTCCAGCTTGGCTACTTGATTCTTCCCAGCAAAAGCAGAAAGAGAATGAAAACCAACATGCTACTTTGGTTGATGAGGTAGGACAGTTACTGACTGTACTACTGAAGTGCTAAGTCTCTTGGTGATCTGTGGGCCATCAGCCATCATGCTGAGGGTACTTAATTGAACTGATTCATTATGAAAGGACTTGTCATCTCAGAAATTCACTTTGTTTTGAGATTTTTTTCATGGCATACAAATTAATGGGATTTGGAGGATGAGGAAAAGAAATTGGCATCAAGGAGCATATCTTTGAATACTGATTATCAGTGTTGATGAGACCTCCCTCTATGATGGTTAGTTGCACTCCTGTATAAAGGAATGTCTCTACCCTATCAGCTTTTGCTACAGTGATCTCCTCATTCTTACTGACTTGTCCTTACCTTAAACCTAGCAATTCTTGTCCTGCTTTTAGCATAAATAGTCAATAGAACTGACAGTGCTGATTTGTTTCCCAATTTTTTAATGTTTTTTTTTAAATGTTACGGCAATCCTATTAGCGTATCAATGAATTCATTCTTGCTCTCTCTTAGTTCTTCATCGCACAGCCTCTAAACTGATGGACAATCCCTTGTCAAGTCCACGATGTCCAACTCTCAGTTCTGAAGCATTCTCACACAACCAGGCTTGGGTCAGATAAATACTTCTTTATTAAGAGGTACATGTAGCTTGTAAACAGAACATTGCTAAACTTCCCTCTATTTATCCCCCCTCCCCTTATTGCCTGGCGTCGTGACTCCTCTTCACCTGTTGTTGACCCCTCTCCTTCCTCCCCGAGCTTCTTCCTGGTTCTTTGGGCCCCAGCTGCCTGGCCGGCAATCAGCCCTCTAAATTGCCCATATATGGTTAAGCTGCTTCCCAACTCCCCTTACAACCATTAACAGCCACCCCCCCTCCTTAGTTACAAGTGGCAGAAACAAATCAATCCAACTCCCAACGAATGCAATACAATGGAAAACAACAACAGTTGGGTGATGCAGGTTCTGACATCCCTACACATCCTCCACCAGTTTATTACTTCTCATGAATTAGAAGTTTTGTTTATCTAAGCAATTATGTTGCTACATAAAGCAAACATTCTCCAAATTGCTTCCTACTATTTTATATGTGCATATTCCTTTCTTCTTTTTCATGAGCAATGCTTTTACATGCATCTTCTTTTATTGGATTTCATCATATTGATCCCAGCCCAGAAAGCTAAGGTAATTTCAAATTCTAAATTTATCATATGAAGAAATCCTATATGTGTTCACTTCTGCAAATCTGATCATCATGTTGTAATAGATATATTTTCTTTACCTATACACTTTCATGTTTAGATTTTTTTAACTGGGAAACCTCAAATCATAACACAAAGAAGTATAATTACAATAATATAGTGATTTGGGGAATGAGGCCTTTTCAGTAGGGGGGAAAATGATCTAGAGATTTTTCTCCTACCTATACAGTTCATTAATTGATTTTATGTTTGTGTTTAGCCTCCTTTTAGAATCTATTTGAAACATGTTTGTGTGCTTAGCCTCCCTTTAGAATCTATTTACTTTTATATCGAACCACTTAATATTATGTGTTAAATTACTTTTTGTTGACTTCTTTCAGGGGAAAAAGTTACTTTAAAACATGCTTTGTGGTGTTAATTTAACATTCATTTTTTCTTAGTCTGTGTTTCTATAAAATGTTTAAGAATAATATAATTGAACTTTGGTGTGAAAGGTCTCCTTATCCTTGCAACCAAAGCTTCTTTGTGTGTCCAAGACTTTACTGACCTTCTGAATCAGATCATAGGGCCACCTTACCCTATAGTTTTCATTGGGGTGGGGGGCTGGTACTAGGTCTCAAGGAACTCAAGAAAGAGATTTTTTTCTACCGTGTTGCTTGATATCCTTTTAACTGGCATTGTTGGTTTTGAATCATTAAGTCTCTGCCTTAGAGGGCAAACAAATCTGTGTCTGCAAACAAGTTCTGAATCTGCCTGCCTGGAAACTTCTGCTATTACTGGTTCCAATTTCAGGCCCATATGTTGACCTGGAAGGAGTTCTTGAAAGCCTCTCTGCCCCACCATCTGAGAATAGGCTGCCATGAAAACTCTGCTAAAAAAAGCTGTTGCTTGTGAATTTTACTTTTTATTGCTGCAGATGATAGATATTTATGCTTCCAAATTGAGTTTCTACAAATTCTATTGCAGAAGACTGGAGATAAAGCTACAGAATTAGGGGTCTTAGCCAGCATGAGCAATGATCCTGGACGAATGGGAGGTTGTAATTCAGAAATACTGGGTTGTGGAAGAATTGCATCTAGATGTTGTGCTATGCTATACAATGTTAGTTGGAAGAATGTTGGGGTGCTTAGATACTTTATTTACTCAGAGTAGCGTACAGAGCTATAAATAAGCTTAAAATGCACCTTCATCATAAAAATGGACTCAAAGCTATTACCAATGAATATGTGCTAAAGGATGCCCAAAAGAAAAAAGGATGCCTTTAAGAAGTGTGGTGTGTACTGCCTTCAGAAATGGCAAAAGTTTAGGAATCCATGTGCTGCTCTGGGCAAAGGATATCATAAGCTGGAGACAACTATAGAGTAAACCTGCTTCCTGACCCATACCTCTCTCACTTCACATGCGGGTGATATTCTCAGCTGGGACTCCATGGATTCCCTCACAAGATGGGTAGAATCATATTGGATAAAACAGACATTGATGTATTCTGTAGCTGCACCATGTAGAACTTTATAGATGATAACTAGCATGTTGAATTGGGCCCAGAAGCCTACTGGCAACCAATGCAGTGACCACAATATAGATACTATTTTGGCTAACAGGTTTTCCCTGCTATCAACCCGGCTGCCATAGTTTATACTAGCTGTACTTTCTGGATTGTCTTCAAAGGCAGCCCCAGGTAGAATGTGTTCCAGCAGTCCAGTCATTTGGTAGTAATGGTGTGAGTTTCTGTTGCGAACTATCATTCAGGAATGGTGGAACCATGAAAGAACAATGCCCCCAAATCTCAACCTTTACAGGCTGTCCAGAAGTCTGTCTCAGTCAATAATTCTAAATGCCACCAAGAAGTTGAATAGGATCAGGAGTGACATGCTTCCCCCATCCAAGTCCTGATGAAGGTCATCCACCAGAATGACCAATGGCATTTCTTTCCCATGCCTGGATGGAACCCTGAGCAAAAAGGATCTAAATAATTTGCTTCACCTGAGATCCTCTGACAATGACTGAAGATGACTTTCAATCACCTTCTGAACAACCTTCCCCAAAAGGAGAAATTGGAATTGTCTAATACAACTAGATCTAGTGGGCAATTGTCCTGTTCTAAAGCAGGCTCATAGAATTTCTTGTCTATTATTTTGGATTGATGTACAGTCTAAATCTTGAGTTTTCTCTCTCTCTCCCCCTCCCTATTTGCCTAGCAGAATCAACATGCATACAAATTCAGTAGCTACATAAAGATGAATAATCATGGTGTGAGTAAATGAAATCTAATGACTCAAACAACTATCTTTTTCCAGCCCTGACTGACTTGGTGTATCTTGGTATAGGAAATTAGGTGACACATATTACATTAAAAATAGTTTCAAACTGAAAATAAATTATTATATTGCTCTTGATTATGTTCCTTTCACAAGCAGCCTTGAAACAAATCTTTCAATTATCCGGGAGTTTTAATGCAGATACTTATGCTACCTGACTTGTGTGAGAATGAATTTGCATCCTGATCTGACTTTGCCTGTTACAAATCTGAAAGACAGAAGGGAAGAGAAAAAGACTGTTATATGAAACAAAACAGTGTGACAAATGATGTTCATCAACAACCATAATGCCCTGGCAAATCCTTAGGATTACCCAAAGGAAACATTACACAGAGCCTGTCATTAAAAAGGTTATGCACAAAGCCTTGTTTATTTGGGTTGTACATCATGCCGAATATTAGTATTTAGAGTTATACATTTATTTGCATTGCCTGCAGGCCTTCTACAAGAGGTAATGTGAGTGCCCCTGCCAAACTCCTAAAACTGGATTTTCCATTGAGATATTTACTCCATTAACCAGAAATGTTGTTGGCCACCAAATCTAGCCTCTGATTTGCAGAGAAGTTGAAGCACATCTTCAGGATTATAAAATAAGATTTTTCAAAGTGGTAAATTTGCTTAGTGATGAAAAAAAAAAAAAGATTGGGGGGCTTAGTTACTTAAAAAAAAAATACAGATACTGCATTTCAGTATTATATACTGTAGTAAATAGGTTGGCAATCCTCCCTGCCCCCCCACCCCCATTCAGTGACAGCCAGCAGCGGCTGAGTTTCATATACAGTACATTTAAGCTGAATGAGGCATTACCGGAGATCAAGAATGCAGGGATTACTCCCCAACTGAGCTGAGCTGAGCTGAGCTGAGCTGAGCTGAGCTGAGCTGAGCTGAGCTGAGCTGAGCTGAGCTGAGCTGAACTGAACTGAAGCTGGGAAGAGAAATAGATTTGTTCCACCTCCCTAACAGCCCCAGAATTAACTGGCCAGAATCCTCAGGGATCTGGATAAGAAGTTCAGGAACAACTGCAACAGAGGGAAATCTGTTTCAAGGATTGCTGTCTTTGAAAAGATTAGTGGAAAAAAAAATAGTCAGAAGTACTGCCTAATTTTTAAATTATTATTATTTTGTCTTGGAGTATTTAAACTGAATATTTTGTCTCTGGAATTTATTTTCTCTATTCAAACCAAGTAGCGGTGTATTTGGTGCTATGTGGAATTACTTTCCAGCAGAGATTTCTTTAATTAAGAGAAATTAAAAACAGAAGCATCTTGTCTGCAGTCGCTGTATATTTTCTTTTATGTTTTTCAGTGGGAGATTGCTATCTGAGATTTGAGTAATTCCACAGTTTTATCTCCTTTATTACTGACTGTTTTGTCTGTGACTACTTAGATCCAAAAATAAATGTTTACATTCTCTCTTTTTTTAAAAATAAATTGACTTTATATATTTCTTGTGAGATTGCCCTACCTCCCAAAAATAGAAAGGAGAAGAAGTAGCTGATTTTTCTAGCTAGACATATCAATGCTATAGGCCCAGAAGGTGATGCTATTGATTTACTTTATTTTTTCTCCTTTTAAATTAGCAGAAAGTAATACTTGAAGTATAAGAAGGAGGAGGCGATACAGCACAATCAGGCATGCCAGATTCTGTCATTATAGCAAGTCTCAATAAAAGTAGTTTTAGCCTTCCTGTGGAGTTGATTTCTTAGTCTGGTCTATCTAGTAGGGTTGACATCTATCCAGATTGTAATGATAACAAAATCTTATACTTCAGTGAATTAGGAAGGTGTCTGCCTAAGCCAGTTCCAAATGTTTTCTCATTGTTCTGGACTTAAAGATGCTTCAGCTCCTTTTGTCTAGGTAATAGTTTATTTATTCAATTTATATAGCCGCCCATCTCAAGTACATGACTCTGGACAACTCACAACATTAAAACAAATAAAATATATACAAATCTTAAAATAAAAAAAGAAATAAAACACACAGCAGCTGGAGAATTATAAAAATCCCTCAACATAGCCAAGAAATGTGCTCTGTCCTATGCTTGGGGTCCCAGGCTCAAACACTGAACTAAGCCTTCAAAGCCTGGCCAGCAGGGTGGGGAGCCATCCTAATCTCAGGACGGATGTTTCAGAGGGTGAATGCCAAGGCAGAAAAGGCTGTTCTTGGGGGCCCACTGACAGCCCTTTGAGGTAAACCAGACTAGGAAACCAAAGTCATGTTACTGATACTTTTATTATAAGGTTATAGAAAAAGAATCTTGCAAATCTGAATGAGCTTCCCCCTTCCTCCCCTTTATCTTTGTGAGAACTAGGGAGGGTCTTACCTGAGATGCTTTCTCAGGTTACAGTTCTGCCTCAGACTCAGGTTTCTTTTATCAGATTGCTGTCTTCGTAATGACTCTTCCTCCTGTTCCTCAAGGTAATTCCTTCTACCCATTACACCTACCAGCCTACACTTCTTGGCTGATGGTACCTGCAATATGTGGCTCCTACTGAATTAGGATGGGTAGAAACAACTAGGAAGAGATGGTCCCATAAGTAACCCAGCTCTAAGCTATGTAGGGCTTTAAAGGTGACTACCAGCATCTTGAATTGCACTCAGAAGCAAACTTGTAGCCAATGCAGCTTGCACAGCAGTGGTATGATACGTGCTGAGTAATCAGCACCATTAACATCCCATGCCACCACATTCTGCACCAGTTGAAGCTTCTGAATGCTCTTCAAGTTCCTGCATATTTCCATCAAGGTCATCTTCCTTACTCTCTATGATATAAGAGATGTTCCACCAGTAATAATGAAAAATATGCTAATATCTTTCTCATATCAAAGCAACAAAGCTGCAAGAGTTGATGAAATATCAATACAATTGTTTAGACTCTTATATGATGCTGCATTTAAGGAGTTATTTGCACTTTGTAAGTAGGTATGAAAACCCCCAAAGTGGCCAAGGGACTGAAAAAGATCATTTTGTTAGTACAGAATTGCTCAAGATTTTGCAATCCAACTTTCAACAATGCATGGAATGAGATTTGCCAGGTGCACAAGCTGGATTCAGAAGAAGCAAAGACACCCAAGTTCACATGGCTGACATCCAACTGATAATGGAAAAGACAAGGTAATGCTTTAAAGAAGTTTAATTTGGCTTCATGCACTAAAGTAGGGCTTTTTGACTGTGTAGGCAACAAAGCCCTTAAAAATATAGAGGTACCGTGTCACCTTATCTGCCTATTGATGAAGAAAACAACAGTCAGAACAGAACATGGAACAACTAAGCTGTATATTGTTACCTTATTTATTCAATGTGTATGCAGAATGTATCATGAGAAAATGGCTTCTGGCTATGGTGGACTAGACATCTCTGAAGTAGTGGAGATGGTGTAGCAAAGTGAATGCTGGCCGGTGGTGATTTCTGGCCAGTGAAAGTCTTTCTGGATAAAGGAGAGAATGAGAGATTGCCCACCTGTGCTTCAGACAGCTGCTCCTCAGGAGGAGACTGCAGGGTGAAAGTCTTGTGGTTTTCTCATAAGTAGAGTAGCTGGGGGCCATGGGAGAAACATCTTGCTCACACTTGCAATGTGCAGCCTTTTAAAGGACACTAAGTTCAACCAAGTCTTGTTTTTTTCATCACTTTGGTATATAATCAATTTACAGTTGAAAACAGGTCTTTGGGATAACAGTGGGATAAAGAAAACTTCTTGGTGAGTCAGCCTTCCTTTGGAATTACAGAAAGTAAAATAAAGAGAAAAATAATACATTAAAAGACTTTAAAACAACAGCAAATAGCTTAATCAAGATTAAGTGATCAAAAAAGTGAGCTGGTTGTGTGTGAGGAGAGAATGGGAAAAAAGGCTTGTAAAGATGAAAGAGGAGATGAAAGAAGTTACAAAAAAATTGAATTATTGATAGAGCAACTTACAGGACAAGTTAAATTAATGACAAAGTGGAAATTTTAGAAAGTAAAACAGAAATAACAAACAAAGAGATGGAAAAGGAATTAAGCAATCTGGGTGTTACTGGAACTGAGAGAAAAAGAATTCTGCCTGAGACTTAGACCAGTTCCAGAGGATCCTGGAGAAGACACTAGAGAAAGGGTTGTTCAATCTTTACAAACTTTCTGAAATGGAATGAAGATGGTATGGAGGCAGAAGCTGATAAAGTTTATAGAATCAGTACGCGATTTGCAAAATTAAGAAATGTACCAAGAGATATTCTTGTGCACTTTGTCAGATGATGAAGAAGAATTTGTAATATACTCTGTCTTAATAGATAAATACAATCTATCAGATGTAACCCAGTGGCACTATTTACAGCTATATATTTGTTATCAATAAATCAAATTGATATGCAGATGCTAAGGGATGAGTGGAATAAAGAATTAGAGGTTTCTACATTGCCTAGACAATGAAGAGTGTTTTAACTTCTATAGCAAGAGTGTCAATGGACCTTAAACTATGACTTATACAACAAAAAATAATATTTAGAATTTATTGGACTCCATTACATCTGTATAGAAAAGGATTGTCAAAAACTGCATTTTGTTGGAGATGCAATAAGGACAATGCCTCTTTAAGGCATATGTTTCTACAATGTCTTATACTTATCAGGTTTTGGGATAAGGTAGCGGACTATATAAATATGATTATGTGACAAAAGCTAAAATTTTCAGAGGATAACATTCTTTTGAACTATATACCTAGTACATGGAATTTGACATCTCGACAACGTAAATAGATTCTCCATGCCCTTACTGTGGCTAAACGACTGATATTGCAGCATTGGAAAGATAAATGTATGGCCCCATTTAGTCAATGGATTGAAGACTTGATTGCGCTTGTCACTTATGAGCGTATTGCCTATGGATGTAGACTTTGTATATACAAGTATAATGAAATATGGGGCTTATTTATACAAAATACAGTAGGTTAAAAAACAACATGATAATCATATAAATGTATTAGAAATATATATGTGCTTGAATAACATTTGTATTAGATAAGTATATATAGAATTGAAATTGTCTATTGTTATAATGATATGTTAACACTTTTTTATCTTCCTTGGTATTTTTTCACTTTTTTGTTAAACCATTTTTATGTATTTTTTCTTCTTTTTGTAATCAAAAATTTAAAAGAAAGAAAGAAAGAAAGAAAGAAAGAAAGAAAGAAAGAAAGAAAGAAAGAAAGAAAGAAAGAAAGAAAGAAAGAAAGAACAGCTGACAGAAGACAAGCTGGTTAGATACTATCACTGATGAGGCAAGCATGAGTTTGCAGGAAGTCAAAGAAACTGTTCCTGACAGTCAGTCTTGGCAGAATAATATCCACTGGACTCTGAAGAGTTGATAGTAGCTGCAAAATTCAACAACACCCTGTCAAAGGTCCACACGTGAAAAACACTTGTAAGATGTGTCAAGCAAAATAACCTATGTTTTAAAATTTGCTCATGAAAAAGTACTGTTTAGATTGAAAAGGAAATGTAGGTTTTACAGCTTGCATTTGGAAAATTTAATGTAACAAGGAATGGTATCTGGAAAATCTCCATCAAAAGGTTTCTTAGGTTTCTCTTAATTTACCATAAAAAAGAAGTTTGTTAAGGAAAGTTGTTTATGCTAGTGAATGTTGCAAATGACAAATAAGTGTGGATTTTTAAAAAAAAATCTGTAAAAAACTCAGATGAACCTATTAATAAGGACAATAAAAGAGACTGAGTTGATATTAATCTGCACATCCCTAACCTGCATTTGTAAAATAGAGGATGCAGTTTTGTGAAAGCAGTCTACTGCCAAAGTCTACTGTTATTTTTTTAAATAAAAAATAGAGGCTGTTAAAAAAGCAAAACAAAATCATCATCATCATCATCATCATCATCATCATCATCATCATCATCATCTCTAGAAAAGGCATCCCAACTTCTTCAAGAAAATCTCTAATGCTAACATAATGTCCAGAGGTAAATTAGAATGAACAAATGTTGATAATGTTGAAATAACATATTATCACTTGATTCATGACAGCTATTGTTGAATATTTGACCTTCAGAATGTACACGTCTTTTTTTTTTTCCATATAGAAACTTCTTCCTAGCTTTGACAACATCTTTTATTGAAAAATTATGGATATATTTACAGACTTGAATTTAATTAACACATGCTAATACTGCAGCTATAAATAAGAAATACAGCAAAATAAATTAATAGTTGCTTAATAAAATTGTAGATTTTGAATTAGTAAAGAACTAATTAGAAATAAATCTAGGGTCTATGTTCAGCCAAAGGTTGGAATTATGCACCTCAAGATGGGATATTTTCAGGTAGCTTTGAATTCTTTTTTTTTAGAATTGTGCAGTGTTTCATCAGTGACCAACAGAGAGAAACCAGCTTCAGTAAATCAGTATGCCCTAAGTCTGTCGTAGCACCTAGCTGGTCTTGGCTGACCTTGAAAAAGCTAAACAGGATCAGACCAGGTTAACACTCAGATGGAGATTATCAGTACTGTAGACTACACTGGGAAGTAGAAGAAGATATCCCAGAAGAATGTGTTGACAAACCTACTTGCTGTATTGCCAAAAAACACCAACATGGACACATTTGTGAATCACTAGGACTCAAGACTCACTTAAAGATTATTATTTATGTGTTTAAATTTGTCATAGCCACTCACTCCAGCAGTCTCTGGGTGGCTTACAAAATCCAAAAACAATTTAAACACTTAAAAACATAAAACAACACAAGTAACCCAGACTGAAACTCACAATGGGGGCCCAACAAATACATTAACCCCAGGCCTGGGACCAAAGCAATTCTTAAGGGCTTTCCAGAAGCCCAGGAGAGAGGGCGCCATCTGTATTTCTGGGTGGATGCTGGTCCAAAGGGCAGGGCTATGACAGAGAAGGCACGATTCCTTGGTCCCACAAGATGGCAGCATTTAATTGAAGGTACCTGGAGGGCACCCATTTTGCCAGAAGAAACTGGACAAGCCGAAACTATCGGAGACAGGTGGTCCCTCAAAGGCCTTAGTCCTTGAAGTGCTTTATAGGTAACCACCAGCACCTGAATTGTACCTGGAAGCCAATTGGCAACCAATGCAGCTTACATAGCAGTGGTGACACATGGGCATACTGAAAAATGGCCGTTACTGTTCATGCCACTGCATTTTGAACCAGCTGTAACTGGTTCAGAACAAAAAGAACAGCAGCCCCATGTATAGTGCATTGCAATAATCCAGTTGTGAGTTGACCAGGGTGTGAGTAACTGTCTGGAGGGCCTCCTAGAGATTTGACTTTAGCAATAACTCTGCCAAATTTCTTCCTACCTTTTTAGAAGGCTTCTTCCTTCCTCTCTCTATAGAAGACAAATTCTCCCTCCCCCTTTGAACATAATAGAATTATTGTATTCTTCTTATGCCACTTTTTGCATTATTTTTAAGGCTCCACCAGTGATGCACACTTAAACATTATGTCTTAAGTCCTCACTTCAGATTAAAAATGGCCAGCAAAACAGAAATGTCAACCTTCATTTGAAGTTAAGTGTCAAGCCATAGTTAAGACTTTCCCCTGATTCTATTCTAGTTTTTTTGTTTAAGAGGTAGAAGTCTGTAGGAAGTCTGTTGATATTTATGGTCCCCTAAACCATGGTTTTATTTTATGATTGGCATCATAACCAGGGAAAATACAAAACACATAGTGTTTTAGAGTAAGATCATTAAATTGAATGATTAGAATAACCAACAAGCTGGAATGGAGAGTGTAAAAAGGAAAATGCTACTGTGTGCTGTTTCTGCATTGCTACTGAGGTCTGGAGATGTGCAGGTGGTTTAGGCACTGGTGGTGGTGCAGTGAAATAAGACCTATCTCTATGTTTAGTAAGTGGGAAGGACAGAGAAGGAACACTGGATTACAATGAGTAGCCAGTACTTTGGTAGCAGCGACAAATACCCTGTGCTTTTATACTGATCCTATGTGAGCCACTTTGTGTAATACGTAAATACCTAGTCCAACAGCACTTAGCCTTCCACCTTCTAGATGTGATGAGATTGCAACTCCAAGAACTTCTAGTCAGTAAATATTATGCTGGAAATTCTTAGAATTACAGTTCCAAGACATTTGTTGGTGCCAGCTTGGTCATGGCTGCCCTAAACTTCCTGGGGTCCTTTGCCAAACTCAAAATGAATATATTTATCCAAAAGGAAAATGACCCTTCAGAAAGAAAGAATGTGTTTGTGTGGGTATGCATGTGTGTGTATGTGTAGCAACAGCTTCTATTCTCAGCAGATGCAACATGTTATAACTCTCACCCCAATCCTTGGTTAATTACCTGACGGGAAAACCATATTCCCATCTCCCTGTCAACATGTTGATAGGAGAGTTGGTCCTGAGCATAGACAAAACAAGGTAAGATCAAGTAGATGAAACATATATTTGCAATGATTTCACAGGCACTTGATATTAGAAAGTAAGAGCCTTCAAAGAGCCAGAAGCGTCCTGGATGAAACTAAAATTACTCTGAATAACAGGAAAGAGTGTGAACGTGGGCAAAGTAAATGCTTTTTTCACAGGAAAAAAATCCATTTTCATCCAAATTTCCATTTACCCACAACTGATATTCCTCCTAATAAAGGCACCCTGACGTGTTTCAGTCCTAGTCCAGAACTGATCCTTTCTGAAGGTTATGTTTGTGTGCATATGTGTGGAGTCCTTGGGGTTCCTTGAGCTTGGTTCTTTTCTTGCAAACGTTTCGTTACCCGGCTAGGTAACATCTTCAGTGCTAAAATGGGATGGAGTTTGCTCTCTGTTTATATACTGCGGCATGCCTTGCCAATGTTGGTGGAGGTGGGGGTTTTGTTTTGTTCCTCTGGTAGCTCCTTGATTAGGGTATTGTTTACTGCTTGATTGTGTGCCTGGTGATAACCTTTGCTTATCTGGGTGATGATTGCTGGTGAGGCGATCTTCTGGTCTTTTGTTTTGGCAAAAAGGCATGCCACAGTATATAAACAGAGAGCAAACCCCATCCCATTCTAGCACTGAAGATGTTACCTAGCCGGGTAATGAAACATTTGCAAGAAAAGAACCAAGCTCAGAGAAACCCAAGGACTCCACAGTTCAACCCTGAGCTACACATATTTGCCTCTATTGGTGCATATGTGTGCTCTCAAGTCAGTGTTGACTCCTGGCAACTGCCTGGACAAGTCCCTGTAGTTTTCTTGACAACATTTTTGGAAATGATTTGTCCTTGTCGTCTTCTTACAGCTGAAAAGGAATTACTGGCCCAAGGTCACCCATAAAGCCAGTTGGCTTTGTGCTTAAGGCAGGACTAGAATTCACAATCTCCCACTTTCTAGCCCAGCATCTTAGCTACTACCCCAAACCACCTTTCTGGTTACAAGTTGCTAGAAAGCAAAATGGAGCACAATTGTGGAATAATCTTTACTGGATATAGTTCTCCGGGCGCCAAAAAGGGAGGAAGGTTTCTGAAGCATCTATGAACTGTGGCGGTGAAGTACATAAATAATCCAAAATAAGCTTGGCAGAGTAACACTAATGATGTTTCTTCTGTTCCTTTGAAAATAGTAGGGATATTAATTCTGGAATTGTTTGTATGCTACTAATGGTGACATAACATTTTTTATACTACATAGGCAATTTCTAGTTTCTTTTGTAGACAGGCTCCTACAAATTTGGTGCATCCTCTGTATATCTATGCAGCTGTTTGATAGAGATGGCAAAAATTAAAAAAAAAATCCACATGAGCCAAAAAGAAGTGAAAGAAGGAGGCAAGCTCTCTGTAGATCAAAAGAAAACACTGACCATTGGTCAGTATTTACAAAGGAATATTAAACATTTTAGATCTTTCTGAAGCACAGAATCTGACACATTTGTGTAAAAACCTGACTTCAGGAATTTGAAATATACTTTTCTTGTTATCTTTAAAACCAACACTTTTCAAGGCTCAGAAATTAACAAAGCTGCTAATTTAAAAAGCAATTAAAATCAACCTTTTCTTTCAACGATTCTTTTTCTTCAAAAAAACAAGGTAGTGCACACATGTATACACGCATTTCAACTGCCTAAATGATCTGTAAGTGATTAATGCCATCCTTAAATTCCAGTAATCAGTGTATCTCATAGCTCTAGTTATAATTATTCATTTATCTGCAGCTCTTCAGAGTGTGTGTGAAGGCCAACACAGCTGAGCTATATTATATTGCTAAAAGAAAAAAGAAATCAGTACAGAGATCTGATACAATATCTGAGGTAGGTACAGTTCTTTAGCACTAATGAGAAAACGATCACTAATGGCAGGTTGCGTATGAAAATGTGTATTTCATTTTATCCTTGGGGGGCTGAAAATGTATCACCAAATGCACTAGCTTATGTTTTGCCCATAGGAGCAAGTGTTGGCTGCACGTGAGAGGCATTAAGCCATCAAGAGACAGTAATAAGCGCAATCTATCCCTTGCTTCTGATAAGCTTTGCCACCAAAACCTAGGTTTGATTATATTTGCATGGCCCTACCCCTTCCTTTGCATAATGATGTTCTGGATACTGTTACTTCCCTAAAGAGGAGAATTTGGGATGGTCCAATTTGCAATTGCAGGTGTGAGTTCGTACTCTCCCAGAAAGAAGAATTCTTAAACATAAGAAGCAGAATGGCAGGGAATTTTTCTGTATGGAGGAACGTTCAGTCATGCGAGTTCCACCTGCAGTCTGAAGTGTCACAATCCAGACACAGATTTATCACTGCACCAAGAACTAGGTCTTGCTTCTGTGGAATGAGGTGCAATTGGCGTAGATCTCAGAGCTCAGAAATGACTTGGTCTTTGTAGAAAGGCTCATAAACTGTGTTAGAAAAAAAGGAAAACAGGAAATAAGATCAGGAAAAGGTCAAGGTACAAGTCCAGGAATTGTGGCAATATGGTAGGAGAGAATCCAGCCTCAGGAATAGGAGAGGCATTGGTTTGTCCCTTCTTGAAGTGGCCTTCCCTGGATCTTGAGGTTTGGACTACTACTATGCGGTCTCCACCCTTCCCTTTTTCGTGAAGGTTGTGGAGAATGTGCTTCAGGACCAATTATGGGGTGTCCTAGAGGGAGCAGATTATCTAGACCCTTATCAATTAGGGTTCAGGCCTGGGTATGGGACAGAGATAGCATTGGCCATTCTGGTTGATGGTCTGTGTTGGGGCCTGGATGGAGATAGTGTGCCTATCCTGTTCCTTTTAGACCTCTTGGTGGCCTTCAGTACCATGAACCATGGTATTCTGCTGGACTGGCTATGGGGGTTGGAGATTGGGGTTAGTGGCCCCCTTGTAGTGTGCCACATAAGTTGGTTTTCTCTCTCTCCCCCCCCCCCCAATTATTTAACTTCTATATGAAGTTTCTGGGCCATCATCTGGCAGTTCAGGGCCCAGTATCATCAGCATGCTGATGATACTCAGTTGTACATCACTATCCTGGGACCCACTGGAGATGCTGTTGACATCTTGTCCCAGTGCCTAGAGGCTATTAGACTATGGGTGGGAGAGAATAGACTTAAATTAAACCCTAGTAAGATGGAGCTAGTGTTTGTCCATTGGGGTTCCTCCATGACCCCTGCAAATTGACTGTCCTCCTGGACTCTAGGTTTCTGCTGAATAAGCAGGTGGAAACCATGCCCAGGGAGCCCTTTGCCCAGCTCTGGCTGGTGTGTCAGTTGTACCCTTACCTTGCAGGGGGAGGAGTTGACTGCAATGACTCATACCCTCATCACCATGTACATAGAATATTGCAACTCATGCTACATGTGAGTGCCTTTAAAAATCACATAGAAGCCTCAGATGGTGCAATATGCAGTTGTCAGCTCAACAATGTAGACCAGATTAAGAAACCAATATCATATAGGTCAGGACTACTTTTATTGTAACAGCTATAGTAACAAAAATTTGCAAGGGTGAATGTGATTCCCCCTCTCTCACTTTATCTTCATGTGAACTAGGGAGGGCTTTATCTGAGACGTTTTCTCAAGTTATTTTCTTGACCATTGCCCAGCAATTCCTCCTGTCCTTCAAGACCATTCCCTATTTCTTCTACAGTAGTCTGGATACCCACTAAGACACCACTATAAAATAAAGTTTTTGGATCTAAAGAACCAAGTAAGCCAAACTTAATTTTAATGTTTGAAATTCTGCAGTTGTATGGCATATCACCCATTCATTACTCAGTCTTTCTGCTCATCTTTCTTCCTTTCCTTCTGAAGGGAATTTTTTAAAAATGAAATATTGTCAGTATAAAAACTTTTTTTTATTAGAAGTCCTGTCACCAAACTGTTGATTTTGAAAATAAGCTAGTTTAATTTAGACCAAATCAGAGGTTGTTCAGTTTGGGACAACCTGAATTCCCATGATTGACAGTCATGGGAAAAACATACCTAGCTGCAACATTTTTTTTACTGAAAAGATGATGTTTTCAGACAAGGTAGGGCCTTCTCAAAGGGATGAAGCCTGCCAGATTTCTGAGAAAAGGGTGTGGAGAACTAGATCTCTTCAGGTATTGATTTAAATCTTACATATTTTTGTCCTTTCTTTTTATTTTTCTGAATCAGATGGCTGTAGGAATTGTATCTTGCCCAGTTATATACAGTCAGGTCCAGAAATATTGGGACATCGACACAATTCTAACATCTTTGGCTCTATACACCACCACAATGGATTTGGAATGAAACAAACACAATGTGCGTTCACTGCAGACTGTCAGCTTTAATTTGAGGGTATGTACATCCAACTCAGGTGAACGGTGTAGGAATTACAACAGTTTGCATATGTGCCTCCCACTTGTTAAGGGACCAAAAGTAATGGGACAATTGGCTTCTCAGCTGTTCCATGGCCAGGTGTGTAATATTCCCTCAGTACCCCAATTACAATGTGCAGATAAAAGGCCCAGAGTTCATTTCAAGTGTGCTATTTGCATGTGGAATCTGTTGCTGTCAACTCTCAAGATGAGATCCAATGAGCTGTCACTATCAGTGAAGTAAGCCATCATTAGGCTGAAGAAACAAAACAAACCCATCAGAGAGATAGCAAGAACATTAGGCGTGGCCAAAACAATTGTTTGGAACATTCTCAAAAAGAAGGAACGCACCAGTGAGCTCAGCAATACCAAAAGACCCGGGAGACAACGGACAACAACTGTGGTGGATGACCGAAGAATCCTTTCCCTGGTGAAGAAAACACCCTTCACAACAGTTGGCCAGATCAAGAACACTCCTCAGGAGGTAGGTGTATGTGTGTCAAAGTCAACAATCAAAAGAAGACTTCACCAGAGTGAATACAGAGGGTTCACCACAAGATGTAAACCATTGGTGAGCCTCAAAAACAGGAAGGCCAGATTAGAGTTTGCCAAACGACATCTAAAAAAGCCTTCACAGTTCTGGAACAACATCCTATGGACAGATGAGACCAAGATCAACTTGTACCAGAGTGATGGGAAGAGAAGAGTATGGAGAAGGAAAGGAACGGCTCATGATCCTAAGCATACCACCTCATCAGTGAAGCATGGTGGTGGTAGTGTCATGGTGTGGGCATGTATGGCTGCTAATGGAACTGGTTCTCTTGTATTTATTGATGATGTGACTGCTGACAAAAGTAGCAGGATGAATTCTGCAGTGTTTCGGGCAATATTATCTGCTCACATTCAGCCAAATGCTGCAGAACTCATTGGACGGCGCTTCACAGTACAGATGGACAATGACCCAAAGCATACTGCAAAAGCAACCAAAGAGTTTTTGAAGGGACAGAAGTGGAATGTTATGCAATGGCCAAGTCAATCACCTGACCTGAATCCCATCGAGCATGCATTTCACTTGCTGAAGACAAAACTGAAGGGAAAATACCCCAAGAACAAGCAGGAACTGAAGACAGTTGCAGTAGAGGCCTGGCAGAGCATCACCAGGGATGAAACCCAGCGTCTGGTGATGTCTATGCGTTCCAGACTTCAGGCTGTGATTGACTGCAGCGGATTTGCAACCAAGTATTAAAAAGGGAAAGTTTGATGTATGATTATTATTCTGTCCCATTACTTTTGGTCCCTTAACAAGTGGGAGACACATATGCAAACTGTTGTAATTCCTACACCGTTCACCTGAGTTGGATGTACATACCCTCAAATTAAAGCTGACAGTCTGCAGTTAACGCACATTGTGTTTGTTTCATCCCAAATCCATTGTGGTGGTGTATAGAGCCAAAGATGTTAGAATTGTGTCGATGTCCCAATATTTCTGGACCTGACTGTATGGATTGGTTCACAGTGTACAGTACAAACCATGTTGGCTTAGAAAAAAAATCAGGATAGAATTAGATGGTGAGGTGGAGGAGGAAGAGAAGGATATTTTCAGTTTTAAAAGAACTACCAAATAGAAAGTTTGATTCAAAATAAAACTTAAGCTATTTATAGAGTTAGGTCAAACAAGGTTAGGAGGAGAAGGTAGAGAGAAATGAAAGAGACAATATATCTAAATTGCAACAGGTTCAGGCAGACTACCAACATCAAGAATATGTAAAATGTATCCCCTACAGGAAAGATCAGAGTGAATTAATATAATAAAATGAAAGAAAATAGAATTTAGGAAAAAGACTGGGAAGTCAGAATAAGGACTGATTAGAAAAATTGGTAGAAAAAGAAAAGGCAATAATTTGGAACCAAGAAATTTTAATAATATATTAACTACCAAACAACATTCCACCATTGTGAAATGCGAATTCTTCTAATTTAACCATCTTTTTGAGAAACTTCCTAATGAAGTAGATAAGAGCATGTAAAAAATTGTTACCCAAACCTGATGTCCCTCTCTCAAAATTCTTTGATAAAAGTATCCCTGATATCTATATCTTTATTTCTCTCTCTATTTCTTTGCCTCTCTCTCTCTCTCTTTCCCTTCCTGTTGTTTCCTAAATATGGAAAAATAAATTCACACTAGCATTTTTCGTTAATTATCTTCAAGCACTGCAACATCTCTGTGGCCCAACAAAATACTCATGCAGTAATTTAAAGCTCCTGGCTCATTTTGGGCCACTTTAGTGGGGATCTTGCTTTGCCTCATAGAGTCACAATCTCAGTTTAAAGGAACCATATTCTGTTCAGGATTCGGGTTTTGCTGGAATTCAGTGCACATCTCAAATTTACCGTATTTTTCTGACAATAAGACGCCCCCATGTACAAGACGACCCCCACTTTTCCAGCCCAAAATTAAAAAATCAATATTTTAAAGATAGTACAGAACACATTTTTATTTAGTAATTAGTTAACATTGACCTGATACACTCGGTGGAAGGAGGTCCAAACCGTCTCTCTGCAGCTCTGTTTCCAGGCTCTTTTGCATAACTGATTACATTCAAGCATGAGTGAAACTGCAGATAGCTTGTCTCTGCAAACAGACTTCCTCCAATTGGTTTGTTCGGCATCAGCTGACATCAGTTACATCAGGCTCGTGATTGGAGGAAGTCTGTTTGGGAGACAAGCTATTTCACTCATGATTGGAGGCTAGCAATAGGAGGAAGCCTCTCTGCAGAAACAAAGTATGGGCAGTTTGGAACCGCACGATTCTCGGCTGACTTCCTTGAATAAGACGCCCTTCAGTTTTTAGGGTAAGGATTTTAGAAAAAAGTATCGTCTTATAGTCAGAAAAATACAGTATACTGATCATGACAAGTTACAGTTTCAGTCTGAAATAGTAAAATTATGCAGAGCTTCATAGTGATGAGACTTCACCAAAGTTCACCTCTGACAAGCCAAAACCCACAGTTCCAAAGGCCAGAATGCTTTGAACCAAGCAATAAATCAGTCCCCTGTCCACATGCAGTGCAAGTGTGGAAGCCTCATTCATCCAGGTGAGGAACCTAATTAAGGTGGCTAGGTAAGGCCAGCCGATCCCTATGGACAGATACTTAGATGACGTAGAATGTCTCACAGCCTCAAACCTTGCTGATGCAAGCAGCAGTGCTTCATGCACGCCTTGCCAAAGATACTATAAAAGGAACCTAATTTTCTGCTGAAAATGTTGATAATCTTTGTCCGTTCTTTTGAAAGACCCCTCTACCCAGTTAATTTTCCATCACAGTTTCATCCTCCTGAAACTTAATATATTAATCAGAACCACAGATTCTGACAAGGGACAAGCCAATGAGACACAACCCAAAAGTAAAAAAAAAACCCACCTCCTCTCTGTTTTGCCTGTTAAATCACATCTTCTAAGGCATGAACTTGTCACTATAACAGGGATCATCTTTGTTTCTCTTTTAATGTTAAAGCATTACTTCAATCATTACTTGATCAAGAGACATAAGTTTCAGGCTTGGTAACCTGTATATCCCTCCTCCTAACAGCCCTTCCTAATTATGCTGATAAATTTCAGGAGCATGTTCACCAAAAGTAGCAGTGCCATTTTCTGTTATTTTGAGGCAGGAAACTCATGAGGTCAAGAGGTGCATGCTGGGTAAGGGGCCACAGAATGCTGGGGAGACCCAGGTTCATGACTACCCTCAGCCATGGAAGCCACCCTCTCCCTCAGCCCAGCTGACCTCACAGGATTGTTGCTCTGGGGAGAAATAAGAGGACGGGGCACTAGCTATGCTGCCTTGAGCTCCTGAATGAAAAGTGGGATATAAATGTAACAATCAAATAAATAATGAATGAATATGTTAGGCACATAAACTGTGACATTATCTAGTTTGGTTGTATGAATGACATTATCTAGTTTGGTTGCACAGAAATGAAGCAGAATGTCCAGGCCTCATCACATTATGCAAGAGGAAAAGAAAATAGTAGCAATCATTTTTTCAAACAGGATTCATTTCAACCATATATAAAATACACACACATGTACACACACAACACCACCAAGTTGGTTCAATCCCCAGATTGTACTAGATGCTGGCCAGCTAACAACAAAACATTCATACTGCAGAAATCAAGCAGAAGAACCCATTAACAAAGTCCTGTTAAATTACTTAGTAAAAAAGATAAATCTCAGAGGATGTGTTTGGTGCAAGAGGGTAATCCAGTTAAACCAATCACTTGAAATGCTCCTGTGTAGCAATAAAAAGAATAAAAACCTCAGCAGCAAATATGAATTTCGATTTATCCTGGCTTATTATAAAAGAAGGGGTAGAAACAATGGAATCTTTCTGGGGAACATCATTCAAGTAAAATAATATTTCTTCCACCACATTAAACTGCATGTCATTTGGAAGCAGGGGTGATTATTTCCACCTTAAAAAGTTCTGATGCTAAATTGCATTTTTTTATATAGGAGAAAATCTGTTTGATTTCAGTGGGACTTACCTCATATTACTTGGCTTGGCATTATGGTAAGAATTCCTGACAAACCTGTTACCACTTCTGATGAGTGACCTGGCTTATTTGTCCATAACAAATGAATAAATTAAGGTGCTAGTAATTAAAATTAGGAGAAAAAATGAACTGTTGTAGTGCAAACCACAATTCAAAAACTAATTAAAGCAAATCATGACCTAGATACCTTATGCAAACAAAAGAAATTATAGCATGATATTCATATCCATGATAAAGTATTCCCCCCCCCAAAACCCACCAGATTTATTATTAGATTTATATCCCATCCCATTGTAGATTTTCTACAACTCAAGGTGGTGTGCGTAATGCTCCTGCCCCCTATTTTTCCCACAGTAACAACAGCCCTGTGAGGTGGTTGTGCTGAGAGAGAGTGACCAGCCCAAAGTCACCCAGCTGGCTTCTGTCCCCAAGGCAGGTCTAGAACTCATGATTTCCTGATTTCTAGTCCAGCACTTCAATCGCTAAACTAGGCTAGTTTCTACCTTTCAGGACTTCTTCAAAAGGTTTTGGTCACCAGTCTAGAATTCCAAGTATAAGCCAATGCAAATGATAAAGTAATTAAATATTTCAATCTGGTGTTAAAATTCCCTTAGAAGTCCATTTTTTAGCTATGGTGGTACAAAAATAAAGTTTAACAAAAAGTATCAGCATTAACCAAAAATGAAAGGCACCTGAATACAGCTATTTTCACAAAATTATACTGTCCTAAATCACATCAGTCTTGTAGAACTCCACTGTTCCTAACCTGGTTTGCTCCAAATACTTTGAATATAAGTCCTCTCATATGCCGCCCAGGCTGACAACTTCAGGCAGGAGTGAGCCTTATCATTTCTGCTTCTTAAAAAAAGTCAGTCAAGTTGAAAGAATCTGAACATAGCAGAGCACACCTCTCCTATTCTCAAAGTGCAGTGTCTTGCTCTGCATTTTACTCTCCTTCCAACGTCACATCAGAAGTGCACTGCACAGCCTGAGCCCTTGGGGCTCAGCATGGCCCCTGAAAGCCTTAGAGGTGACCCCCAGGACTTCATTAGAAACAGTCAGAAAAGCACCATTTTTGATGTGATAGAAGCGAGTCATCATATTAAGTCCATATAAACACTTAATTTTACATTTTAATTAAATGTAAAGTGAATGCAGAGAATTTTAAATTTTATCCTAGCCCCACCTGCTCTTCAGAGCACAGCCTTAAGCATGGCACTCAGAGGAAAAGAGGGGGCTCAAAAAAATCAAGATGGCAGGCATAGCCATGCCATCAAAGCCCCATCCCTTTTAAAATGTGGATCCTCTGCTTGGGCCAGAAAAAAAATTGCACCTGATTTACACATTTCTTCCTACTGCCACTACCTTATCATGGCATGGCATACTGTTAGCCCTGCAAGGTAGTCCAGACAAGAAGCACACCCAGAGGTACTAGCTCTACTTTACTGTAAGGTTACATTAACAGAATTTTGCAAAGCTGAAAGTGTTTCTCCCCTCCTCTCCTTTTTCTCTCTGGAAAACTAGGGAGGGTCCCTTCTGAAATGCTGCCCATGCTCTCCCTCCTTCTGTGGGCTGAGACATCTTTTACATGCTAGTTGTCCAGTCTGCAGCTCTCCCTCCCATCTCCCAAGGTCATTCCCACATTCCATTACACATGCTGTACTTGGGTGGCCCCAGTGTATACAAAGCCACCATTTTTTTTCTTTATTTGATTTAATTATAGTTAAAGTATTTCTACATTTGTCTCAATGTAGACTCAAGAAATAACCATCTGTACTCAATCTACACTCAAGAAATAACAGCCACACCATTATACCTTAATATTACCTATGGAAACTTTAGTCAATTAAAGTCCCAAAAGAAGGGGAACCAAAATAAGAGACTGAGCATGCTCAGTGACATCTGGAAGTTTCAGAATGTTGCGTTAATCTGCTTCTAGTTTACAGTGTCCTGAGGAGAACTTGCCCATATGGAACCCTGAACAGAGGCAGCTTACAAATGCACACACATAACTGGCTGGGGAATTCTGGGAGCTGAAGTCCACACATCTTAAAGTTGCTGAGGGTGAGAAACACTGCTCTAAGCCATGAGGCATAGTGCACCAACCACATTGACTGGGTTCAGACCAATGTTCAAATCCAGTTTATGGGTAGCATAGCAACTTCAACATTTGGGAGAATACAAAACTGAAAAGAAATTTGGGGAAAAGCACTGAAGTTTGCATTTCCATTTTGACATCTGACAATGGAATTTGTAAATCAACTGGCTCTTTTCCAGATAACCGAGGGTAGATTTCCTGATTGGTGAAAATAATTAATGAAGTTAGTACAACATTCCTAATGTGACTGCATGTCAGCTGTCAAATGCTGTTCAAGTCTGACTGCTATTGCAGCCATACAGTCATACAATGAGGAATGCAACTAGAAAATAATTGGATGCGAAATGCTAATGCTGGATATCAAATATTCATTGCTCACACACTGCATGGTATTTGGAGGACACTTGCCCACAAGAATTGCAGAAGAGAATTGGGGAGGGACCTTATTTGTTTGAGCTTTGAGCATTAAGATGAAAGAAGTACACCTTCACGTAAATTTCACCCAGCTCTCCAGCAATTGCAGTACCATAAACTGTCTAAAAATGTGTGAAAATATGAATTATGGATGAATGTGTGCTTCATTTATATCTGTCACATTGAAATGAATAAGTTCTATTCATCATAATTCATCTTTTCTAATATTAGGAGAGCACTCTAATGGGTAATTATAAACATATGTCATCTGGACCTTTTAAAGGAAACATGTTAATCACCTCTAGATTAAAGCACAATGTTACAATTAATGAAAAGATGCTATCTGCATTTGCATATGTAAATGAGACTAGACATAGGCTTTAGAATCGATGGGCAAAAGATTATGATAATAGGTTGTCATCTGAATTAATGACTGGCTAACCCCACTTGAAAAGGTCATAATGTCTCTCAATACACTTACTAAAACATTCTCATTCACCAAAAAGAAGCTGCTTGATGAATTACCTGCCTTAATAAGCAAGAGAAAATATAAACTTCCTTCCATTTTGCTTTTATATTTGATTGTCCATGAAACAAACCCTCTCCTTTGCTCAGAAAGAACAAATTGTGAAGCATAATTTCAAATTAAAGACAAATACCACCTGAAATTTAATCACATACATGTCAATTAAATATTGAGACACAGTATTGTTCTCTGTTCTAGATAGGGTCTGTGGTACAGTTAGAAGTTGAAGCACATGGCTAAAACACCTCTCCCAGAAATTCAGTAGGGAAAGCAACAGGTATGGCCCTGATTCCAGAATGACGCTCTTACTCCCGGACACTGATCTGCAGGATTTGGGTTTTTAAAAAAAGGATATGAAGGTTTGCAAACTGGCAGTTGATCTGGGATCACATGAGAAACATTAGCTATTTATGGTTTTCCAGCCTGCTAAACCCCAAGACTAATTCCTTGTGTCTTGATTTCAAATGGCATCTTCAGTCCTTCAATTCAGTCCTCTGTCAATAACATTCTGCAGCGTCAGAAGGAGAGGAAAAGAAAAGAAGGGATCAGAAAGAAAAATAAAGAGGAATGCCAAAAGGAGAAGGAATATGGCTTTGCCTACTTTGGGATAGAGTTATCCTCACAAGAGATCAAAAAAGTCAAAATGGTGGTGGCATTTATGTGGTTGAAGCCTCTCCCCTTTGTATATGCACATGACATTTATCTACATACAAAAGAAGGGGCTTCAATTGTACAGTTGTGACTACCATCTTGACTTTTTTGACCCTCATGAAGACCTCTGCTCTAGCCCATCACGTACAGTATTTCTGCTTTGCCCCCCACTATGCAGTGTAGGACCCAACCCTTTTCCTAAACCTTGATTTAATTTTTTAAAAAGGCTGCTCCTGAGCTCAGATTATATTCTGTGCATGTCAGCCTACCTTCACATCCATAAGAAGTCCAGTTGGATCAAGGTGAATATTAGCTTGCTCCTAATTAATTTGCTCCATGTCATCCCACTTTTCAGCCTTATCCCCAAAAGGCCTAATGACAGTTCCAACAATAAGACTCCAATGAGATGAAAATTCAACAATAACAGCATCAGCCCATATAAAGCCATCCTTCACAACTGACTGGTGGATGTGTCCTTTCGTCGTTGTTCCTGTTGGCCCTGTATCAAGTGTTCAAACGCTACGTGCAAGTCACTGTTTATTCCCAGGCTACTGTAGTTATCTCATTCTACACGGTGCTGTTGGAGGCCTGCTGCTGAGCCTTGCACTGTCCCTTATCTTATTAAGCGTGACATAAACACCTTTGATGAAATGAAATGGAGAGCTGCTGCAGAGACAGCAAGCATCTCTTTTTCCCTGCAGTACCTCGCTACATTCAGGAGATCTGATTTGCTGCCCTTCAGTGACAGACGCTAATGCAGTTTGTGTGACTCCCAGTCAGGAAGAGCCATTGAACCCTCCAATACAATCAGGGACTGATGAATTAATCCAGACAGAGAGGTACTGAAAGTGTTGCTCCTTCAAAAAAAGGTCTGGCTATTGCCTCTTCCTCAGAGGTTCAAGGAAGAGAAGACCCAGCTCAAGCATACGCAACAACAAAACCAGGCTGTATAATCATGGGAATAGCCAGGCTGATTGAGTGCCAGGCACAGGGGAGCAGCTAATTCAGGTAGCAGATGCTTGGGGAGGGGATGGTGAGGACTGTTCCTCTTGAACATCCCAATAATTCTTCTCCATCAGAAAACTCAAATAGATGTGTCACATAGACTGATCTGATGTGGGCTTTGTACTCAGATATGATGGAGGATATTAAGCCGTTGTCCATGATGCACTAAGGACAATTCTGCCCAACAGTTTAACCTGCTTGTGTCTTAAGATGATATTGGCTAGAAATGAAGCTGGCTTAGTAAATTGCTGCCCAGATTTCTAGCTTTGGTAAAGTAAATGGCCAGGGGTTCTGTCTGATTGCTATGGCCCCCATTTGGTGGATTCCCCTGGTTTCTTACTTCTCCCACCCATGCTGGGAAAACTAGTACCAATCAAGTTCCTATCCAAGGGTAGATGTTTGAAGACATGTGATTTCCATTTGCATAAGCAAGCCACATCCACTGGTCATAGAATCATATATTTGGAGGGAATCTTAAAGGTCATGTAGCCCAACCATCTGCTAAGAAAGAAGTTGCTTGCTCTTGATGAGAGTTTCACCAGTCTACCAGCAGTCCAGTTGGGAGTTGGGGGAGGGAAGAATATGGTGTCACCCTCCTCCCTGACATTTGAGCTAGAAGGGGAAACTGAAAAACTCTTGTTCATTTCACTCCAGCCTTTGTGCTGTATCCACAGAAATCCTTTGCAAATTTTCTTAGGAGAACTAATTATGACTAGATCCTAGTCCAGAAGAACTAGGAGGCACAACTATAGTGGGAGAGATGGGAATATTTTTTTCTTCTTCATCATCTTTATGATTTTCAAGAAAAGGTTTGAGGTTTTCCTGCTTCCTTGCCCACAAGCACATCCCCACCACACACATGGAAACCTTCCTCCCTGGCCTTTTCTCCTTTCCTTCACCTTACTGGCTATCCCCAATGTCCTGTCCCTCTGCTATTTCCCTGGGAACCAAAACAAAAAGAAAAAAAAAGGCAAGGCAAGGTCCTCCAGTTCACTGGTTCATTCGTGAACTGTTTAAAAAGAAAGGTCCACCAGTTCACCTGTCCTTCAGCTCAGGACAAAATGGTTGTGGAGACAATGACCAGTGATTGGAAGGGGAGGGAGGGTACCTACCCGGAGGGTAGCCACGCCCATACATTTTAACCTACAGAAGCATTATCTGTGATAAAAATTAAATGCAGCAGACAGACCACCCATCAGCATTTGTGTCAGCAGAGATTGGAAATTGGAGCAAGAAAAGATGGGCAGAGATAGCCTTTATGAAGAGCTGGGGTGAGTTGGGGATGATGTTATGCATTTTTGTTCACCAATGTTGGTAAGTGGGAAGTGCTCCTACAGAGGCAAACAAATATGTGGATGAGCCCTAAGCTTCAGCTGCAATACCAGTTGGCCTCTGATGTGGAATCAGGGATAAGAATGTTCAGGAAACCTAGTATTCTGGCTTGGTCCCGGGAAACAGAATGGATGTCACAGTGCTATTCAACTTAAGTACTTTAACACATGGAGCTGGTCCTGAGCTTAAGAATTAATTTTCACTTGTCTGGGCTTTAGAATGTGTTACAATCCAAGATCTGCAGTTTTTTTCTGTCTTCTCTTTTAAAAGGCCACAGAAAGTGATGGATTTCAGCTTACTGGCAAGCAAAGGAAGCTAGGGTTAATAACCAGCATCTGCAGGTAAGGTTAGGGAACACTCTTGTCTGAAACTGTGGGAAGCTACTGCTTGTCATTACAACCTAGTCTTCCCAAACTTTGGCACATTCCTGATGTGGGCTTCAACTCCCAGAATATTCAGCAATGGGTGTGCTGGCTGGAGAATTCAAGGAGATAGTCCACACATTTGGGAAGCATCCAGGTTGAAGAAAGCTGACATAGACAAAATTGAGCAATTTGATCAGTGGTCAGGTTTAGCACCTACACATCTCCAGTTTGTGTCTGGATATATGTCAGCCACTGGGGGCCAGTCATCTTAGATCTTTACTCATGATTCTGGCATTGCAATCCTGTAAATGCAAGGGAGAGCTTGCCTGGGGCCTCTAAATCCTCAAACCATCCTGATTCATTCACAAAGACATTCATTTTTGTAACTGAAACATATGAAATGAAAAAAGGACATACCTCAGAAGTGTTTAACTATTTTAAATCCATGACCTTGTATACAGCATGCTGTTCATGGATGCAGCATAGGATAGGAAAGCAGAGGGGAGAAATTTCTGCCAAGGTGAGACAAGTTCTGGAATGTAACTCAAGCTCAGTGTGGGTGGGTTGGGGTTCAAATAATCCCAGTGATGAGACTTTCTTTCAGGTCAGCTGCAAAGAGTTATTTTAAGCTGCTTACATTTAGGCCATTGCCTTGCTGTAGTAATGAAGGGAGCAGACTCTCGATGTTTCCACTGAGCATCTCGATTCCTTCAGTTTTCACTATTTTCCCCCTGTTGATGGTAAGGATAGCACATCCGTCCACTTCAAACTCCATTGCAATATCTTGGCTGCATATTCAGACAGTGGTGAGCAGCGATTCCATTTCAGATGGTATTTTTCTATACAGCTTCAGATCATCCATGTAAAGGAGGTGGGATAACCTGGCAGATGTTTTTGATGTCTGATAGCCATGGCCTGACTTGTTCAGTATTGTTGATAGAGGAATCAGTGCAATGTCAAACAGTAATGGTGGTAGTGAGTCTCCTTGAAAGATTCCTCTCTTAATGTTAACCTCTCCCAATCTATGACCATGGACCAGCAGCTGTGTCTTCCATTGTGTCATTGATCTTTGCACAAAGCTTCTGAATTATTGTTGGTCACACATTCAGCCAGATGTTTAGACTGGATTTGGCATTTGTATCCACCTATCGAGTTCTTCCCAAGACCTGGGATAGGCAGATGTTGTTTGATGGTGTTAAAGGTATTGTCACAGGATGTAAGCTGTTCCAAGTAAAGCTGCCTTTTGCAATTGACTGATGGTGATTTTGTCAATGGTGATGGTTTTCAAGTGGTACTCCAGATGTTTGGGGATTGCATCCAAGGCACCTATTACTGTTGGTACTATCTTTGCTTTCTTCTGTCACAGTCATTCTATTTCTATTTGCAAGTCTTTGTATTTTTGTGATTTTCTCCAGTTCTTTCCCTTCTATTCTGCTAACTCCAGGTATTGCAGTGTCCACTATCCAGACTTTTTTGTCTTTCTTATCAACAATTGTTAAGTCTGGGGTGTTCTGTGGCAGGAGCTTCTCTGTAATTCTAACATCCCAGAGCACTTTAGTTTCTTCATGTTCTATTACTTTGTCTGCTTTGTGGTCCCACCAGTTCTTGCTTGCAGGCAAATGGTATTTCTTGCATATATTCCAAAGCACCATTGTTGCTACTTTGTCATGCCATTGTTTGTAGTCACTCTGTATGATTTTCTTGCAGCAGCTAACTAGGTGGTCCACTGTTTCTTCAGCTCCTTTGCAGAGGTGGCATTGGCTGTCTGTTGCTGTCTTCTCAATTCTGGCTTTGTATGCATTTGTTCTTAAGGCTTGGTCTTGAGCAACCAGAATTAGCCCCTCTGTCTCTTTCTTCAGCTTCCCTGTTCTTCTCCATTGCCAGGTCCTGTTCTTATTTGCTTTGCCTGCTAATTTGTGTGTGTGTGTGTGTGTGTGTGTGTGTGTTTACTGGTCATGTAATACTTTGCCTTGCAATGTCTCTTTTCTATTCTTCATTTGGTCTTTCTTGTAGACCAGTTTGGTCTCTTCAGTATTTAGTAAGCCTTCATGATATACTAGTTTCAGTGCATCTTCTTCACTGTCCTTCAGATATTCCTCTAATGCCCTTTTTTCTTCTTCTTCTTCTTCAGATGATGATGATGATTATTACTTTTGCCCTGAGTCTCTCACAGAAATCTGCCAAGTTCTCATGGAAACTACAGAGCACAATTTTTTTAAAAAAAACCTGATATATATCGATAAAAAATGTTTAACACAAGCATACTTTATAGTGTGGAAAAGGAGATAGCATTATTTCAAGATATCTATCCATGAACTTTTGTCAAGAAATGAGTAGGGAAATAAACAGATTTTAAAAGGTACAAAGGGGATCTTACCCAAAATAGACAGCTAGATTTCCACTGGTTTACATGGTTCAAACCTAGGAATTAATTTTAAAACTAGAAATGATAAAGAAATTTGATAGAAATATGTTAGTGAATGCTATGCTGTGCTAATTATATTTGTAGTGATTTGGTACTATTTTTGCCTGTTTCATCTTTAATAGATTTTTGTTTTAGTCCCAGATAGAAAGATACTCTTCACTAAAATAATACGTTAAAGGTAAATAGTGTGCATCTCATACCTTAGAGGATATATATCCTGGAGGAGTTTTACAGTGTTCCTCAGAAACTCTAAATACAGATAAGCTAATAGCTTAGCTAAAACAGAATGACATTCTGAAGATTTTTTTTTTTTAACTACAGAGCAGTAGCTTATGATAAAAGTGTAAGGTCTATCTGCAAATGTTACGTTAGTTGAGGCACTAAAAGAAAAAAGGAATTAGACAAAAATCACAGGATGATGTGTGAAACGAGAATCCAAACTTTAACATGCTTCTTTCTGCAGGATGAGAATGCGGCCACAGAATTTAAATCAAGTGTGAGAATGTTGTTTCTGACTGTGAAATTATCAGGTCACTCTAAGCATTCACATAATAGAACTGCCTCTGTGATCTGGGCTTCATTACCATTCCATCCTGTTGGTTCATTCATGGGAAATGTGAAGAATGAGGTCCCTTTAGAGGAGGCCACCCTTGGATCGTGAGATTAATGATCCGTTATGTAGATCGCACTGTTAACAAACAAGGAGAAGCCACATAAATCAGCTCCTGGCTACTCTTTAAAATGCCCTAGTTCAGATGGAATTAAAAAGTCTCTATCCTGTGAACACAACTGTGATTCACTATCACAGTGAAAGAAATCCTATAGGCAGAATGTGAATAGAATCAGCAAGTCTATTGTCTTGTAGACTCTTTTAATTACTTTTTTAAAAATTGTAAAATGTAATTACTCATGCATTTTTCAAGGACTTCTATATGTCCCTTCCATAAGACACATCAAAGATATATTTGATTGGATCACATATGTTCGGCATTCTTACATCACATGGCCTGTATTTTAGCAAAGATCAAAGACGGCATGCCTGTGCCTATGACAGATATAGGGCGACCATATTCATAAAGCAGAGCTACTTGGAATTTTGCGTTCAATCTCAATACTGTCTTTGCCAATTAAGAGAATGAGGTCATATTCCCCACATAAAGGCCAATCTTTGTTTGCAGCTACTAATGTCTTTTGTTATTTGTTCCTGTTATTTAGCAGCTTCAAAACACCATGTGGCACGTCACAGATACCAAAGATTTTATTTCCTTTCTTGTTGCTTGCTTCTCATTCTTCTTCAAGATTTCTGTCAAGATTATAGTCTTTCCTGGCACCAGTAAGGGAAGTGAAAGCATGCATCATCATGGCATCTTGTTAACGATCACTGGTGGGTCTGAGTGCTGATGATTATGTTACCAAGAGCACTTGGAACTTTGATTTAAGGTACCAAAAATCCCTAGCAAATAAATACAAGCACATTTTTACAGGGAAAATAACAGCAAGTTCACTTATTTTTTAGAATTACATTTATCTAGCAAAGAGACTTGTTTCTATTGATCAGCTCTATTTATCATTTTGATAGAAACTATGAAGCAGCCATTGAATAAACAGAGACTTGACCAGTTCAACCCTGCCATATTTTGTGAAGGTTCCTGAATAGCACAGGCATGCTGCATTTGGCATAAATATTGTGCCTGGGGAGGCAATGTGTGGGGAGGTATTTGTCATCAGGAACATTTAATATAAACAGGAAGATCTGAAATTATTCTTAATGGTGTTAGAATGTTGTTTAGGGCAGAAATGACTTTATAAATGTCATGACCATCCATATGATGATGAACAAGTCTGACTCATCCTGGGTTGGACAGACAGGATAACCTACCAAGTTCACTAACATCTAAGCCCCCAAACTGGGTTTGGGGAGTTCATTAAGGCAGGGCTCAGAAGGCTCCTGTTCCCTATTTCCCAGGCTACAAAACCTTTAATACAAGTCTAGGAAATTGTTATTCATCATTTTGGTGCCTCCAGGTGCTCACTGAAAACTTGAATCCTAATTCCTTGCCCAGACATGTTTCTGTGATTATCTTCCCATGACTGAGCCCAAGTCACCCAGTGAACCTCTGTGGTTGATTATGGACTTCAACCTAGGTCTCTACTTCAACACCTTAACCACTACCCTACACTGGCTCTCTTTTTATTGGCATCTTTGAGTGCATTAATCACTAGGATGACTTCAAATGCATGAGGTTTCAGGCCTCAGTTTGGTGAATATGAAGCAAAGGGGGAAACTATCTTTGACCTTTCCTCAAACCATTCCTCAATTTGAACTGAAGCTGGCTATGTACCTTTTGGTGACAAGCAACAAGAGTCTTTTTTTAGAAAACCAAGTTTGATGCTTTTCTTAGTTCAGTTGTATTCCCATTCCTGGTTGCCATATGAAAATGCCTTTTTTCATATGCAGTAGATATACTACATTGATATACATCAGCTCCATACCTATGTGACTCCATAAAAATGTGGGGCTCCTGACTATTTTGGAAAGCTGAGGTTATTAACTTTGCTCCAGTGAAAACAGTTTTTCAGCATTTTCTCTGGAGCTGCAGAATGGGGAAGCTTTCCATTAGTAAGAACTTCCTCTTCATCCTGCCTCTGAGTTTCTCCCTCTTGCCAGAAACCAAGGCATTCCCCCAAAGGAGATGGGGGAAGCCAAGATGCCACAATGCCTTGGGTTTGGGTGAGAGGGAGAAACTCAGACCACCTCCCATGCTCCCCTAAGGTACAGTGGAGTGCCTTGCCACTCCAATTCCCCAACAATGGTTAAGTACATGGTTTCCCCCTCTGAGCCAAAACCCAACATGGCAAAATTAAGAGTAAGGATGGGAGTGAAGCGCTAGCTACCTCCTGTTTTAGATGTTTTCCATTGGTTCCATCTTGGATGAAGCAAGGAGAGAACAATATGGGAAGTTGTAACACCTAATAACATTAAAATTACTGGGGTCAGCAGGGAGCCTGCACCCACATGGAAGGGTCAAAGATAATCTTGCATCTTTTTTTTTTAATCTTACTACAGTAGATGCTATTGATTCCTAAGCACCTGTTCATGTTTTCTACTTTCTTGTATTCATCATATGGCTCAGGCTTTCTTCTCTATTGTCTGTAGTAGTTGGTTTACAAATTGTCATTAGTTCCTATTGAATTCATCTCTTCATTTTCTCTTTTGATTTCATTCATTGACAGCTCTCTGGCTGACACAGTCTTTGAAACAATTATTCCATGACAACCAAATTAAAAAAAAAGCAATCAGATGGAAACTGAGTGAGTGCAGATTGTGAGGAAGGCAAACGCCTCTTACTTGTGAAGAATTATAGCTAAGTGATGTCTGCATAAGAACGTCTCTTAGTTACAGTTTGACACAATAACAACACATAGAACACATAAAGAAGTTGAGTGAAAGGATCTGAGCTAAAATATTTACAAGAATGCTGGTGAGAAGTTGCATAATTTTGTAGCACTTTCCAAAGTCATCTTTGATCAAGATTCTGCTCTTCTGATTCTTCATTCTTCTGCTGACATGTCCCAAACACCAACTTCTTTGTGAAGCCTTTGACAAAACCCTGTAGTTCTCAGAATAAACAGTTATATATGCATGCATAGGAATCTAGAATATTGCCAGATAGACAGCAAGAATATTTTCCCTCTTGCCAATTATACAATATAATCTACACTGACTAGCAGTTGCCTTCTAGGGTTCTAGAGGTTTTCTTCATGCAGTTCATCTGAGTTGTTTTCTTTTCATATTCTTCTCCTATTTACCTCTGCCTCAATGTTCCTTTTCCCCTACTTCTCCTTTTTGTTGTTTCCTCTGTTGTTTTCTTCTTGTTCAGTAATGGTGTAGTAATAGTAGTACAATAAAATTAATAATAATAATAATAATAATAATAATAATAATAATAATGGTAATAATAACACATGTAATACACATGGCTGCCTGAAGATCTCTTCCTCTCCTAAAATATTGTGCTATTATTTTTTTTATCCTCTGAAGCCTAGAATCTCCTCCAAAATCATGTATTTAGTCCTTCCATTTCCATCTTCTTTCAACACACAACTTAAAGTTCAAAAGTTATCTCATCTAGGAGCCGGAAATTAAGCTTAAGTGCCTAGAGACGTGACACATGATTACAATCTATGATTGAGGGAAATGAGGTGATGGAATTGTGTAGATCCTACTTTTACTGTTATGGAAGTCCACAGGGAGTTCTTACTTTTGAAAAGATTTCTGAACCTATCCTGGGGAACACTGCTTCTATCTTTATAGCTTTCTTTCCCATCCATAATCAGAAGAGATTCTGTTGAAAGTTGGAGTTAATGTTTACCAACTTAAAGCATCGCATTCCAAAATAAAACTTGTAGTCAACTGTGCCCTAATCAGATGGCCTGTTCCAATATTCACTTCACCACTAGATAATATATTTGAATTAAACCAGAAAACAAGAAGACTTGTTTTGGGTTATAAAATGAAAGATATCTCCTTGATCTTAATATTGTTTTTATTAATAGATTATAATTTGCAGTGTGCTTTATTTTATCTTGCCTTATGAACACCAATTATGTCACTGCCTGATGCATAACAAAAATTAATTCATGATTAACTGAGGAAATCCAAAAAAAGTCTAGACTAACATAGTTGCATGAAAATAATTGTTTATTGATTCCCAGCTTTTATTTAAATATGTAAAGCATCTGCTTTAAATCTTTAATAGAATCATGAGGCTGCTGGTTTATATTCTAGTCTGCATTATTGCAATCTACCTAACACATCTCATAAAGCTTGGGGAAACTTTTTTTTTTTGCTGGAAAAAATAATCAAGAGAACTGTTGTCAATCCTAAATACGTTCTTACTGCACTGCAGGGAGGACTGATGGCTAGATTTATCTTCTTCCATCATGGGATGTCTCCCATTGGGTTGGACAACAAGTCTGGGCTACTTTATCTGAAGCAAAGAAGCAAAGTACAAGTAGATCTCACATTATGTGCCATATTTCCTTGGGACCAAATTAGACTGGTTTTTACTGAATTGTTTTCTCTCAGTTAAAAGTGCTGGAGTTTGCCATCTTGAACCCCATCCCACTGACTTCCACAGACCATAATTCCGGTTAACTGTATTGAGGACTGTACTCTGACTTTCTTTCCATTCCTTCTTGGCACAGGATCCCAGTACCTGACAGCCTTCATACTAATCGTTCAAGCCAAGCAATTGATTTATTCATATCTTTCTACACCCGAGATATAAAGTGAAATTGATTTTCAGCTTTCAGCCAAGGCTTGCAAGAAGAGCAGGGGCAACAGAGCTGGGGAACTCACAGCGTGATTGGGGGAAAGGCTAGCCAACTGCAGTGGAAGTGCTGTAAGGCTGAATGACCTTCAATGACTTGCATGTATAGATTATCAACCATCATTGCTAAAGTAACAGACCATGAACGGTGTCCAATTCTTTGGAGGTTAAATAGTGCAGATAATCATAATTATTCTGGGTGCCAGGGTCAAAAGAACTGTTCATCACTTTTCTGCCCTGTTTGAAGAATCTTTTAAAGTACTAAGTGATACATCATTACTGTCAGAGTGTTATATAGGAATTAAATGAAGCAAGCTCTCCAGGAGACATCGGGCAGTTCACTACCTTCCACGGCTCTATCCCTTTCATTCATCCTGCAATCTTTTAGGCAGATGTGAAACTTTCTTGAGGCATCTTTGACTGGATGTAGTTGGCTCAGTCCTTGATTCTGATGAAGTTGTTTGACCCAAAGCCAGACCAATTGAGGATGCAGGCCAAGCAATGGCCTGAAGATTCAAAGACCCACAGGAACCTGACTCCAAGCCTTCCCCCTGCCTTGAGATGATTTCCTAGACATTCAGAATCATTGAGGGCTTCAACACTGAGCTAAAGGAAAGGTTTAATGCAGGGAGCTTTGTGGGGAAGGGGAACCAGTGAAACTTACCCCTCTCCTCCTGTTTGGTGGGATATTCTGTGAGCTGAATTCTGCTCAGTGGACAGTCTCCCCAACAGAAGAGAACTCAGGATTTCAGCCAGTGTCTTCACCCAGGAGTTCAACAATACATCAAAAACAGCATTTTTCATTGCCTGCTTAAGAGGACATCTTTAATGAAATAACAGGAGCAAAATAATTTTCTAGTTTGGATGGCTGTTTGGATTTTCGCAGATCCCATCAGAAAAAAAAAAGTTCATAGCTATGTATTTTTAACATACTTCTTGGGAGTTACTGTTTAAAATCATCCCAGAAGTCTTTAATAGGACAATACATGAAATATTTTATGGGGTTTTTGGTTAACTGATGACATCTTGATGTAGGGCTGCTCTGAGGAAGACCATGATGGGCATTTATAGGAATGGACTCAAGTAGCTGGCCTGAAATTCAACAGACAAAAATCTAACTGCCAAGATCATAAACTCACCTATTTGGAGGACAAATATCAGACCATGGGGTTTTTTACTGATCCAAAATAAATGTAGGCAAATTCAAACATGCTACCTTTTGAACACCACAAAGAAGTTCAAAGATTTTAGGGACTGGTCCTCGTGTGGGTAGGTATATTACAGGCTGCCAAAGCACTCTATATACCTTTTTTTAAAAAAATGGCATTGTGATGCCAATAAAAAAAAGTCTTTATAAATGTTGAAACATTTCACTGATACAGTTCTAGTTTTCAGGTGTTGACAGCAAGCAGAAGACTCAGAAATACCTAGATGCTTACAAAGAAGTGATTTTTGGAGACCAGTAGCATGAATGCTTCAGGTTCTTACAAACACAAACTTCAATGTGCCCAAATTATATCTTGCTAAAGAGTCTCTGGGAGAATTATGCTCTGAAAAGGAATTTATTTTTATTTTGGATGGAGGCCAAGGATCTGACAATAAGCCTGAGAAAGTTGTTGTGATTGTTGACAACCTATCTCAGGCAGCTGATAAAACTGTAGCTGAAGATCATCTGGATGGGGATATTTTGCACATCAGTGAGGTTCACCAAAATATGCAGTCCCTGATGATCTGTGGGACAAATTTTTTGTATCCACCTTTCAAAATGTTGTGTTGCTGTGAAATAATGTAGACTTGAGAAAGCCAGTTTTGTGTAGTGGTTAAAGCACCAGGCTAGAAACCAGGAGCCCATCTGAGTCCCACCTGAGGCACAAAGCCAGCTGGGTGACCTTGGGCCAGTCACTCTCTCTCAGCCCTAGGAAGCAGGCAATGGTAAATCACTTCTGAAACCTTACCAGGAAACCTGTAGGGACTAGTCCAGGCAGTCACCAGGAGTCAAGAATGACTTGAAGGCATCAAAGCAAAACAATGTAGACTTGGCCTTAGGAATGGGAAGAAATGAATAAACCATTAAAGGAAGAACTTTCAGAAAAGGTTACTCAGCCCACCTTTCAACAATAAAGAACATTCTTGTAGAATCCCTGCTGTGGCTGTTTCTTGACCTTATCTACATTGAAGGGCTGACAGTTCCCAACAATTATAAAAGAATTGTAAATGGTTGGGCTGCTGATTGAATTTGGACTTCATATTTTCATTTTTGGGGCAGACATTTGTATAATTGATGATGCTTTATTTAAAACCCACTGTTCCCTTGCAGCACTGATAGGACTTCAAAAATTCAGAAGACTCATCCTGGTATGGAAAAATGTAACTGCTAGACTAGGTAAGTTTTACATTGATGAGATATTAATAAGAATATTGAAAAATGCAGAACTAATTGTGCAGCCTCTCAGACATACTAGTCTACAGTAGGAATAACAAAGAACCCAAGTGGATTGATGAAGACACCCTAGAAGCTTGGTACAAAGTGGGTATTGATTTGTTTACTCTGGCAGGCAAGGATTACTACTTAATAATGGTAATAATGGTAATGAGATTATACTTCTCATTACCCTGAAATTGGTTTCTTAGAGAACATAACCACTGCACAGATTATCTGCCACATGAATGCTCTTTTCTCTTGCCATGAGATTTCCTGCATTGTCTTATCCAGTAATGGCCCTCAATTCCCTGGCCATGACTTTTGCTCTGATATATCTTTATTACAGTCACTGATCACCATTTTATACAATGAGCTCAAGTTACAATACATAAACATGTTCTCAGTGATTGATAGAAATAAATGAATCACACTCAGATATAAAATACACTATAAATACAAGGAGTAGAATACAAAACAATTAAGTGCTTAAAACTAATTCACTAAATTGTAAAACTACTTTGTGAATAGAATACTAAATTACTAAACTGCTAAGTAAAGCTAGCTATCCATCCATCCATCCATCCATCCATCCATCCATCCATCCATCTATCTATCTATCTATCTATCTATCTGTCCATTCATCCATCCTTATTGTGGTAAGTGACCGGGGCCATAAGACATAAAGATTCACATCAGCACATAGACTTTGGCTCTTCTGAATTACAAACCTACTCTTTTGGCTTACAATTTGTCTCCAGGTTAGCTTTCATTTTGCAGAAAACATCAAACTCACTTCCCTACGTTTCCCCAGCCAGCTGCTACCCACGCACTCTTCTGACCTAAGTGGCTGCTTGACCAACCTCAAACTTTCTATTATATTTAGAGATGCCGGGCTTCACTGCCTAATGTTTCTGTCCACATTTGGCATGGTACTGCTTGGCTCACGTGGTTTTTGGAAAAGCACCCCCCTCACACGAGATGGTGACAGATCATTTGGACAAGCATAGCTGGTCACGGCTTGTTCCTGCGAGGGGCATGAGGGGAAAGGAGAAGAAAGAATGCGAATGGCACTTTCAGAAAGTACTGTAGTGGAGATCAGGGAAGAATTACAAAGCAATCTCAGGGCTAATGAGGAACCCCAGCAAACAATCTCAGATAATGCTAATGTGTAATTAGAAGGGACCCCTAACAGTTTAACTAGAATGGGCATAATTCTTGATGACTCATTGAACGATGTTGATGATCTGGGTGAAGGATGGAGATATAGCTATTTTTAAAAACCAGGAGGGTGTAGGAATAGTGCTATTGCTTGAAAAATCCTTCCATGGTCACATGATAAAAGAATTGTCCAAGCCTGGCTTGCAGAGCAGCCATTAGTCTCATGCTATGTGTATGTTTGTTCTACAGATTTAGTAGTTAAATCAACAATACTAAATTACTTGTTAGCCTCAGGCTTCCTGTTTTACCTACAAGAACACACTGCGATGATCAACTCTTAACAGCTAGAGTCCTGCTTAGCTTCCATGTGCACGTGAAGAAACAGACTTCATAGCACAGAGACACTCACCATTATATTAGTCTGTTCTGTATACTGGAGCCATGGTCCCTGTGCATCAAAGCTGAAAGCAGTTTAGGGCTATTTTGTTCAATCTTGGTCCAATTCTCCAGGAATTCCACCATCAAATCCACTTAGAAATGCAGATTAGGACCATCCCTAGGCATTATGGAAGCACTGATCAAAATAGGATATACTGAGGCCATGGCTTCTCACTGCATATATACTCATACAGTTAGAGAAAACTGACAATATAAAAGTTTCAGAACTGGTTGAATCACAATCCAAATACAAGTAATATCAGACATAACTCCATTGCAATCTGTACTTCTAGAAGAGTAGCAAAAGTGCGCTCAATATTTTACAAAGATTGAACAAGTCCCTATGGAAAAACATTATTCCAGGTTTTTTTATTAACATGAAAGAAAAAAAAACAGTGGGACAAGTGTCACACAATTTATGAGGTTAATACCAAATTCAGTAATAGTCCTTAAGAAAAACATATCATGTGATATTGACTGTGAACTCATAAAAATGCTTTAATTAAAATGCCATTTATGAGATGCCAGCTGGTGAATATTGTTTTGCTGATGTATGGCATCTTTTCTGACACCCACAGCATGGTTCCTCCTTGCCAAACTCTGTGCCAAGCTCCTATAATGCCAATACCTCTATCACAATGGTGGATGTCTCCTTTCTTAGTAGGTTAATCAAATCTATTTAACACTACTGTTTCTGACTGGAAATATTTTTCCACACTCTGGGACCCCCTGTTAGAATTGGGTTAAAAGACAAGTGGGAAACATTCTATTTGGAATTCTTATTTGCTCTTTTAGAAAGCCATGCACTTCTTTGCAGGGATACTCAAGACTTGGAAGAGCCTATACAGGGTGATGGTCCAGCAGGATGTTAGTAGTCAATGTTGGAGGTGCCATAACATTTTCCCAAAATGCAATACTCTAGATATTCCATGGCATTAAGCCACAATGTACATGAATGTGTTCTGCCCATAGCAATTGGAAAGACAGAGCATAGGTAGTAGTATTTAGGAAAAGTAAGATGGTGACCATGTTCATAGAGAACCTGAAGCAGAAGTCCTTGCAGGCATCATTTTCACAGGAGATTCCAAGAGTGGACTCATAGCCTGAGAGTGAGTTGACTGATGTGTGATGCTGACAACAACACACTTACTAGCTCTGGCTGGTTGTTACTATGGGCTTAGTTTGCAGAAAAATCTCCATCAGTATAGTCTTCAACTAGTCCATATTTCAGAGATTGGGCACATGCATGGAGAAGAAATTAAACCATATAGACTTAGGGATCAGCAGGGAATTAATATCATTAAGCACAATGCTGTTCCCACTATTATATTAACAAATGCCCCTGTAAAAACGTCTCTACAGTGATGGTGACCTTGCTTCTCCACTGAGAAGAGGCAGGCTACAACCAAACAAAGAAATCGAGTTAGGGCCATGAAAGGGCTTTGATGGTCTCAGCGGGAATTTTTATTCCTTCCTTCTTTGAGGAGCACTTTGTAACAGGAACCACTTTTGATTTTAAAAGATAATTTTATATATTGTACTGAATATTATTGTTTGAGGTACACATCTGAAAATTCTCTTGAGTATGTGAAAGTAGTTGCATAGTTCTTTAGAACCTATCTTCTGAGGTTATATTAAAAGAACTAAAAGATATTTTTAAAGTAAAAAGTAAACTTGAATGTTATGGTACAACCTGAGACTTACTATCTGCATCAGCATGATGCAAAATATTGCCCATCCACCAGAGGAATGACAGGTGTCAATTGGGTGAAAGAATCACTACTCTTAGTAAAAGATCTGCAATTAGCAGCGATACCAGAAAAGCAGTTAGGCACAACTACAAGTTTGTTATATAGTTGAATACTCTCCTAGATTCACCCTCCTGCCTTACTGGATGTGAAACAGGATTGCATCCTTTTGTTCAAAGATCTCCCAAGAACATCTTTTTGGCCTAAGCTTTTAACCATACATAAGTTTCCAATTACACAAGTTAATAGACACATTTTTAATAGAAACTCCTTCCTCCCATTACACTGAGATTTTTTCATATGGGGGACCCAACAGTATAAAGAAAGGGACTGAGAAATACATGCCAAATAACACAGTATATATTAAAGCAAATAAAAATACCAAGTAAAAATAGCAGATTAAAATCCCAAAGCTAGTTAAAGAATCAAGCCTTTACAATCAAGTCATATATTAATAAACCCTGGAGATTTCTCCAAGAATGTGGGGAGAAGTATTTTACATTCAAAATACCCTCTTTTCATATATTTTGCACGTGTATATTGTGCAAATCAATATTTTTCCTGGTTATTGCTAGCCTAAGTTATATCAAAACATTGTTACATAAAATTTAAGCAAGACAAAGTGCATTTCCCCCAACCTTTTGCTAAAGCATGCAATGGTTCATCCTGCTCTATGTGCTTGCAGTTTCAAGCTTAGCTCATTTGCAGCCTTTCTCTGGCTGGCTATTGTAATGGGTGCTAGGGCAAAAGTCTCTTTCACCAACTGCAACCAAAGCCAAATAGTAGTCCTCGCTTAATGACCACAATAAGAACTGGAAAATTCATTGTTAAGTGGGGTGGTCATTAAGCAAGGCATCATGTGACCACACCCAATTTTACAACATTTTTTGCAGAAGTCGTTAAGTGAATCACATGGCTGTTAAACAAATCATGCAGTTCCCCATTGATTTTGCTTGCCAGAAACGAGCTGGGAAAATTGCAAATGGCGTTCTTGTGACCCCAGGATTCTACAACCGTCATAAGTGCAAACTGGTTGCCAAGCACTAGGATCATAATTATGTGTCTGTGGAGGTGCTGAGATGGTTGTAAGTATGACGATGAGTCATAAGTAGCTTTTCTTACTGCTGTCATAACTTTGAACGGCCGCTAAACGAATGGTTGTTAAGCAAGGACTACCTGTAAGCTGAGTGGAACTGAAAGAAATCCCATCCTAATTAAAGTACTAAGGAATAGGTGGAAAATGGCAACACCAATCAATCAGGATACCCTCCTCCACTCCACACCCCCATCCTACTCATTTGCCACTCCCTGCTCAATTACACCCACCCTGCCCTTACAAAGAAAGCAGTAGCTGGGCTCCTTTTGGATGGTCAAGCCCATATGCCAAGTACAAGTAAGTTCACATTTCTGCCCCAGAAGGGGAGAGGACAGAATCTTCCCATCTTAACATAGGCACACCAACGTGATTAATTTATTTCTCACAACAAATCACTACTCTTCAGACTCATTGTGAAATACCCACAATGGAGGAATGGTTAAGGAAGATGGCAGAATTTGCAGAGATGCCAAAATTCACTTGTTTGATTAGGGAAAAGACCATAACTATATTTGTCAGTGACTGGAAAGCCCTTATGGACTTTTGGCTGAAAATGGGAAAAAATGAACTTGTGATTCATGGGTCTGATGATTAGAAAGGGTCGACTATGGAAAGAAAGGAACCATGATGTAACCTTAGGGAGAGAGGACAAAATATAAATCATTTATAATCACTGTCAAAAGGATCAGAAGCCGCTTCTTTATAATCTTTTTCATTTTTATTTCTTTCTTTGTCTTTTTTCTTCCATGTCTTTCCTATTTATCATTTTTCTTTTACTTTACTTTCTTTTTTCTTTAAATTTTTATTGTTTTTAATTTGTAAAAAACTTCTTCAATAAAAATTAATTTAAAACAAAAAACCAAAACAAATCACCATTATTCCACATCTTATATACCTGGGGCAGATGAAAGAAATTTCATCAGAGATACCCCAACTTAAATAATAGGAACAGGGAAGGGTTATTTATTTATTTGTAAATTGTTTGTAAATTGTACCCTCTGCCAATCAAATGTCCAAAGTGATGTGCAGAAGATATAATTAGAATGACTTATAAAACCGATGAAGCAAACTACCCTTGAACAATCCTCTTTGTTCAAAGGAAAAAAATATATAGTATTTTTGCTATGCGTTATTTTTTTTTTATCATGCCACATTCCAATGTAAAAAAAAAATGATTGGAATGTCAGGTATTGAATGGACAATTTCCATTGTACACATGATCCCCCAAAGTCAGGAACATATTTAAATTTGTTGAGCCCTCTTTTTTGTATCTGTGTGATTCGAAAAATCAGCAGGAAAATTCATATGTATTTTCATATTTTTCCTAATATATACATCTTTACAAGTTTGCCCAAGTGATACATATAAATAATAATAAATTTTATTATTTGACTGCATTTAAAACATTCAGAGATATGTGAATACCCTGCTTACATTGACTCAAGAACTGCAGAAGTTCTTACTGAAATGTCGTCTGAACAAATTTGTCCCTGCCCTTAATATGAAAATATTATCCAAAAGAAGCAGATCTAGATGAGCATTGAACAATGAATGTATGCCCTTCCATACAATCTTCATCCTTTTCAAACAGATTTGAAGCTTTTGTTCTTCAAATGTTTCCACACAGTGTCACCGAGTTTCTTTCTGCATTGCATGTTTTGGAGAGTCAACCACTCCAAACCACTGGTGCCAAAGTGGCATAATTTTTTGGTTTCAGCTATTCTTAATTAATTTGGCTGTGTCTTCTCTTTTATTACCTTTTACAGGGCCCTGCCATTAGCCAGCAGATGGGGTCTACAACAACTTTCACCTTTTTTACAAGCTCTTAACCGTTTTGCCAATAGAAATAAATGAATCTGTCTCCACATTTAGGCAGCGTGGCTAAATGGGAATAGCCCACAGTCACACAAAGGCATAGATCTTTCTGAGAATTCCAGGCCTGCTGAGAATAAAAGCCAATGGATTTGATCAAGCTTGACTGCAGTTAGCTATCTCACAGTGTTAAATACAGTGGATAGAGTATCAGATCTGGGGGAGAGATGTGTATTCTATTTCTCAGCTCAGGCAGAGAGCTCCCTACATGATATTCAGAGTAAATAATTCAAACCAACCAAAAAGACTGAAAACATCTGCCTTCATCAGGGCAGCCAGACCTGGCCTTAGTATCAGGTCAGGTGTACCCCGGTCCTCTCCACCACACCTGCAGCAGCCACTGAGTGGGCCACTGTTTTTTTGGTTCAGTGACAATATTTGCATTAATTTGGACAAGTTGTTTAAAAGGCAAAGCTCTCTTCCATTCCTATTCAGCCTCATTTCTCCATTACGCAGTGTGAAAGGCTTGGAATGAAACATCCGTCTTCTCTTCGCAAATGTAGCCTTAGTTAAATAAATACTCCTGCACAGAAGAAGGTGTCAGATGGAAGCAGACCCATGACAGGTGGCAACTAGCATGTTTGCCTCAAGCATAGTTGGTTCAGTAATAGCTTAGCGGTGCCCACAGTTGACTTAGAAAAGAAACTTGAACCGAAAGTGATCAGATCCTTGTTCAGATACTCTTGAATAAATCAGTCAGTAGAAATCTAACTTCTATCTTTTTTCATCTTCTTTCATCTCATAAGAATGTAGTTCAGTTTTTCGAACTATCAAAATAATTAGCCCTTTTTTAAAAAAAAAATAATTCATGGATATGACCACACCTACTTTTTTTTTTTTTTTTTTTGTGGAGTCAGACTTCACTCCTGGCAATTGCCTGGACAAATCCCTGCAGTTTTCTTGGCATGGTTTGTCAGAAGTGGTTTGCCATTGCCTCCTTCCCAGGGCTGAGAGAAAGCGACTGGCCCAAGCTCACCCAGCTGGCTTCGTGCCTAAGGTGGGACTAGAACTCATGGTCTTCTGGTTTCTAGCCTGGTGCCTTAACCAATACCCCAAACTGGGTCTCACACCACACCTACTGTGAGTTAACATATGTTGCAATGTAGAGATTAATGTTTTGCCCAGATTAAACTGCAATATTAGTTTGGAAGTACCAACCAGTGGACCCATAAGCCTCAAGAAACTCACCAGACTTCCTTGTGTTATCACATTCTGTCATCAGTCACGTGTCTGTCTTTATTAGGGAAAACCTTTTTTCAAAGACTGCATGGCTATGCTTAACTGTGTATTTTATCTTCTGCCATCGCAATATTATATCCTTGTTTCTGCTCTTGTTTTTCTTAAATTCTTTCTCATGCACACAAATAATTGAATCAAATAATTCCAATGTTAGCCTCTTTCCCAAACCATCTAGTGAAGTTTCCTTTTCATCAGCTATGACCTCACTTTTATTGTTGCATGAGGGCTGTCTCTCTCTCTCTCTCTCTTTCTCCCCCATGGAACCACAACTTCCACATTTTTGTCACACATATCAGACTAATAGATGGAAGTAAACCAGACCTTTCCTATAGTATAAATATACGAAGTAGCCCAGTTCCCTACTTAGCCAAGGAACAATCATTTGTTGAAGGATATCTATTTGAAAGAGTTTGAAGCACAGCCTAGTTCAAGACCACTCTGAAGACTAAGATGATAGAGCTATATGGTCTTCAGGTTTTCCCATCTACAGTTAACACCTGGAGATGGAACAGGCATACATTTCCTCACTCTGTCAAGATGTACTCTATTTAAATTCCACTATTTCTACATTTCCATATTTACACATACCACAGGATATGCCCATTTTGTATAAATTATAACTTCTTTTTATTGGTATACAATATTTCTGTTTAGGACTGGCATCTGCCCTTTTATAGAATAAGCCAGGCAATATTCTGTGATGTTTCCCCAAAGTCCACCATAGTATATCCCAAGAGCACAAAAAGTTCATCAAACCTCTCACGCTCTTCCACTTGTCTAATCACCAGGTATGCTAATGGATGGGTATACCATATAACTCAAAATCATTTCATTTGCAATGAATTTCATTCTGAGGTGAGAGAGCAGGTTTATTTGTCTTCAGTCCAAGTCTCTGGCAGGTGAGCAATCATTTATTTATTTTTTATTTATTTATATTTCAAATTTGGTCACTGCCCATCTCACTAGGTGATTGTGTGTCAGAATCATACAATCCAGTGTTATTATTTTGGGAAGTATTTATCTTAAATACAGAAGATAATCAATTTAACATATGTTATATTGATGAACTCAGTGTTTTTGCTTTATCAACAAAGACTTTCAAGATTCTGTAATTCTACCCTACAATAATCAAGCATTCCTGCCATGCTTGTTTCTTAACTTAGCCTACCTTGAATGGCTGACATCAATCTTGAAAGCCTCTCAGAGTTTCTCTCTGTTTCATCTTATACCACACACAATCAAGGTGGGGTTATTTTGAGTTTCTTACTCACCTATTCTTTCTTCTCAGGACTGAATAATCTTTTCTGAAGGTCTCCCCTTTATGGTTCACTCTTTCCATTCCAAAGTCAGGTCTACATTCCTTCACACTATCTGGCAAAGTTCAGAAGATTTGGATTAGATTCATGACCACCAGTGAAGTCTGTATCCTCTGGTCTGATAGAAGAAAGGCACAACTTAATATAATAAACTGATATCAATATGGTGCTTCAGAAAGAATTCCAGTGATGTTCCTATGATATAGAAAAAGTCCACATATTTCCATTTGATCCCAGCCTCACAGGTGAAACGCAGCAGATCATCTTTTATTTTGAAGTCTTTTATACATATTACCAAGCCAAAGAGCTATAAAGATGCAGTCTTTAGTAGTAAAGTTAGTAAAATCATCCTCATCATTATCTGGCAGACAATGCAACAATGTTTAGCAGCACTTCAAAAGTGCAGTTTAGAAAAGTTATGCAGAACTTTTTGCAGAAATTCTGCAGAACTTATGATCTAATCACAATAGATAACATATATATACATATAATTTGGCTTGCCAGTAACATCCACTTCTAGATTCTGCAGTCTCAGGCAAACAACAAAGCAAGACATTGGTGGACCGTCCATGAAAGCTGCAGATTTTCCTTAAGCAAATATATAATGTCCCACATCTTGTTTAATTAAAGTTAACTTTATGAGAAATGTGTGACTTCTGCCCCTAGATTTCAATTCCATTTCCCATAAGAACCTTGTACGATTAGAATAGGCCACCAAATTCTTCCTTCCTTTGAGTGGAAGAGAGATGTAGAGAGTCTACATGTTGCATGTTAAACTTGAATTCCTTATTTCTCTGGTGCACCGGGGTGATAACTAACATTCAGGAGGAGAACTCTGCATCGGGGCTTGGAAGTTCTTCATGCAACAGAAGCCATGGTGGTGCCAGCAGCAGCTAACAGGCAAATGAAAAATGAATCAGCAGCCCATCACCAATCTCTGTCAGCACCTCCTGCCCCTCTAGCTCAACAGTGGGATGCCAGCTGGTCTTCTATTAACAGTAAATTGAAGATTCTTATTTATTTATAAGCATCATTAATCCAATAGCTTTGAATGCAATTTGTTTCCCAAAGAAGAGAGCAGGCAACATTTGCTTGGCACCATCAGGGCAAATAAAATGGATGGTTTATTTGAAACCCCACAATATTTAATCCCTGGTAAATTATGCTGTGGCCAAAAATTGATTTTCTCCCTCCCTTCACTGCCATGACATAAACAAGGAAATAGATTCAATATCATCATCACTCAGAAGCTGGTATTGCATCAGCATAAAAGAAGCATAGAAATTCAGATGCATAAACATGCAATGACATGCAAAATGAAAAATTTGTGTTAGCAAAGTTGATTCTCACTTTGCAAGGAGGTGTTTTCGTAAAGTAGAAAGGAATCACGTACAACTTAAATCAGACTAACAATACTTGTGACTCACCAAGCTGAACCATACAACCCACCAGCCATGAATGGCAGCCAAGCAGAGCCTCAGGAAGAGAGAGATTTTCACTGCCCACCTGGGGTTATATAAATGGGAGGGGGGCAGGCTGTTAAGTCTGCCTGCCAGCTGGGGACAGATGAATCTGTCAATTTGGATTCCTCCCACATTTGACTATTTAAAACCTTAAATTCTTTCTATTGCATTGATGAAGGAAAGTGTGGATTTTGGCAACTGCTTATTCAAAACCTAAGCGGTATGAATCCTTCACCCATTCACATCTGTGAATGCTACCAGCCTCAGCAGGGACAGAGCTGTGTCTCACCTGTCTGATATATACTTATGAAAGATGAAGAATCTGTGGGGGGGGGAAGAGGCGGGGAGAGGGGGGTGGCAACCTCTAATTCAGCATCACAAACACAGGGATTTAAACCAAGACTTTTGAATTAAGAAAAAAAAAATGACCCAAATTCTCATTCAGCTCTATTGTGTTGTATTTGTCTGCATAGAGTTGTTATAAAGAAAAGGTGCATCAGAAATAAACAGATGCACATTCATTCAGGGTGGTGAGACTGTAAATAATGAAAGCCTGTGCCGAGAAAGGGGAATTTGCCAGTTTCTCCCGTGTTTTATCAAAATCTCAAGATAACTCCGTCCCATTTAATGGGGCTTTAAGATGCTTCAAAGAAATTATTTGAAGAGGTCTTGATCAAATCACCTTGTTGAGTTGCAACTTTACTTTACTGAAATTTATCCCAGGCTTCAAATCAAATCTTCAAGGCAATCTGGAGATTTGATGGACTTTCTGAATTTTCAGAAACACTGTTGCAGCTTCTCTACCAAAATGGATAAAACCATGGAAGGGGATGTTCATGGTGTGATTGGTTCTTTAATATGGATATGGGTCGCTAGCCAATGAGTTTAATCACCACTACAAACCCAGCTTGGGGGAAGGCCACTGTGTCATTTGGGTGTGATTCATCAGCCAATCTGCTGTTTGGAAAGGTTCACTTGGAAGGAGAGAAAGAAGGTGAAACTTTGTCTGACCCTCTTTGCCTCCTGCAGACATGATAACCTGCAGCATAATCCATTTTAGTTCAGTTCCTCTACAGTTCTTTGGTACTTTCAGCCCTACCCCACCCCTTTTCATTCCATTTCATTCCACTTGCCTTCACCCCACTCCTCCCAAAAAAGTACAGAACAGGCTTTATTTCTACTCCTTGTTTGTCCTGGGAGCTGAGTGAGCAGTTCGTTTTCATTGTGTGAAAGAGCCTGAGACAGTGTGCCTGGTATTAGATTCCTTATATCACACTTTTCAGATACATACACACTCACACACACTTACGATCATTCACAGAAACATCCTGCTCTCATCAAAATGACAAAAGCCATTTCATGCCACAACTTCCATCCCTTGGGAGGAGTGGAGGTCGTGATGTCACAATGAACATATTAAAGGGATGGGGCTTGTATAATGATGGCATGATTCTATTTACCTGATTTTATCCCTATGTGTCCCCACCTCCTGCAGATGCAAATACATGTGTAAGTGAATAGCCCCCCCCTCTCTCTCACACACACACACACACACACAAATCTGTCTGTCTGCCTATCTATCTATCCTAGTAACCCAGAATAGTAAATAGCAAACAATCAGAGGACAGTGGATTCTTCGATCTTTCCAAGAGTGTGCTTTGAAAACAATTTCTAAAAGTTAGAGCAGAACACCTTTTGCATTGACGTAACACAATTTCTCTGTAGAATCTTTGCTGTACAATATAGAGGCTACTGAAATGGCCTTTCTTCATCCCTGCTCTCCTTGACTTAAAAGTGGTACAAGGAAATATTTCCGAACGTTATTGCTGTGAATCTAGCTGAAACCTGACAGGGTCAGTATCCTCTAAATGGTCTCCTATCTCTGCTATTTTCATTCCTTTGTGCCCAAAAGAGAAGAAATGGCAGAAAAGTTGGTGTTACTATATTACAGCCTATGGCCATTTCTTTTAACTAAGCGGGTCTCAAATCTGTTTGAAATGATTCTTGAATCTTGTCACCTTTAAATCGCAAATCACAAATTTGAATCAAATAACGTCACCTACTAATCTTGCATCTGAACTAGAACTTGGCTTATCTGCACAACTTTACTGTTTAATGAAGGATGTTGCCAATTTTGGCTAACTTCAGTATCTCATCAGCAACAAATCACCCTAGTGATCCTCCAATTGTTCAGGCCTGGTCTAGGCCACCTCATTACTACAGCATTGTGCAAAGAATCACATGTTGTTAGACACTGGTACCTACAATTCATCAGTACCAGCTGCTCATTCCAATCCTCCAAGAAATTAGAGCAATGTCATTTGAGCATTCAAATATTTCCACGTTCAGTGAGAATCTATTTTACAGCTGCAAATCACATAATTTTAAAGCTAATTGTATTCTTAAAGTTGGGGAGCAAACTAAAGTCATAATATTGCTTCTCTGAAAAGAATACAATGGTTTCCTGACTGCAATCTTACATGATTCCACATTAAAGGCCTCTCTTTAGCTTTCCATTCCCATTTTTCTCAGTTGTTTACTGAAACTGTATTTTGAGAAGAATTACTTTTACCTGGGAACTAGTCCACCTACTTGGAGAAGGTCTGGTTCAATCAGTTAAAGAAAGAATCACTGCAGTCTGCTCAGAGCTTCAGAGGCTATCTACACTGGTGATTTATAGCATCTTTCTAGTACGGATAGTCCTCATTTTGCGTCTGCCTCATTTAGCAACCATTCACAGTGACAACAGTGATGAAAAAGTAACTTTGCTACCAATCCTTGCATTTACGACCTTTGCTGGTCTATAAAGCAAAGGAAAGCTGAAGTAAGATCATAAGCAACAGTTATGGTTTCCCGTAGTGACTGCTTTGCTTAACAACCAAGTTGCTGGTCCCAATTGCGGTCACTAAACAAGGACTACCCATATAACTGTGGCAATATAAAGTGCATTCACATTGGTGATATGTCACTACAGGGAAAGTTGGATGGCACTATAAATTGCTAGTCCCTAACCTTCCTAGATTTCCCCCAGGGATACATTCACATGTAACATATGAACTGCATTGCCCATGGATGCAATTTTCTGAAACCAGGTGACCAATAAACCTATTGGTGGAACTGTGGAATCCATAATTGGAAAACTGAATCTGTATCCACTGAAGGCTTCAATCATATGGTTTAATTTCCTGAAAGATGTCTCACCATCAACCCTATTCTCTAAAAGAAATAAAAATATTGAGAAAAGGCCATGTTGTTCATTTTCTATAGTGTCTATATCTAGAGCACTACCATTACTTCAGGTGCTCCAAATCTGATTGGCAAGCAGGTTCTGGGGCTAAGTTTTGAGTTATATGTCAAACTAATTTCTGAGAAAATGACATGTCTCCTAAATTAAACATGTGGAGCACAACCTAAAAGACAGGAGAGCTATTTCTTGTATGCAAGAAATTCCAATGAACTGCTGATTCTTTTCACTGACATGATGCAACAAAAGTAATACTGTGCAGCAACTTCAGAAATGCAGATCATCCTTAGACTTTTAAGCAGGTACTGATTGATTGATTGATTGACTGATTAGATTTCTAGCCCGCCTTTATTTTGGACAACCCAAAGCATCCTACATTATGTTCCCTCAAACATTTATGTATAAAAACTCCCCTATACAATAGCATCAACAGTTCACTATTTCTCTGCGGTTAGACCCAAAAGAGGGTGGGGCCTGAATCATCCCACATTCCTTCCTTTCTTCATTCATCCTTCCCCCCACTCCTTCCTCACAAAGGCACTCATAAGCATTTACCCCACTCATCTCTTCAGCTATAAACCCCTGGCTCCAAAACGTCTTATGCATGGAAAACAAATAAAATTATTTCAATATACTCCACTTTTTTTTTTAACCTTGGCAATCACTCCAGTTTCAATTCATTTTAAAAGATCTAGTTTACAAAATGAATGCAGTATTTCATGGTTGAGATCATATTTTGGGAAGAATAAACTGCAGCAAGAAATGCATATGACATGATTGGGGAGGCACTAAATATCTGAAGCTATAATTCACCTTTCAGGTTTTTAAAAACTTGAAACAGAAGCTTCAATTCAGTTAAAAGAATTATTATACCACCCACTGGCTCCCTAAGAATCCAAGTAAATACGTGTTGCTGTTGTAAACACCTTTTACTTGTTTTATTTGTTTAATGAAATAATAATCGATGTTGTTCTATAGACCTGGTAATTCCCGTCTTTGGATAATAAATTGGTGAGGGTTTTTTTAATATTCATAACATGAAACAATAATTTTCACCTACTGCAGTTATTGCTTTTCCATCATTTTTACAGGTAAGATAATTATAGACAATCCTGCCCAATCAGACTTCAGTGAGAACTTATTATTGAAACAATGTGAATGAAAATTGTGGCTTTTGTTGTTATTGGTTTTTTCCATAATGAGTATGATGCAATAATAGTGTGTCTCATTTCATAGATCTCCCTAAATACAAAAATATGAATATTGCGGCCATATATCTAAAGCGTGAAATGTTCGTAAGCACCCAAACTAACATCACAACAGCTTTTCATAATCTCAGTGCATTTCCTGTGTTTTAAAAATCATATTTCATCATAACTGTGACTAAATAATCTCAGGGAGATATTCAGTAGTGTGATACATGAAGCCAATTATCTCTCCCAAATATTCACTTTTCTTTTTATCAGCCTGTGAAGGAGACAAAGTGAATAAATGCTCTTCCTGGTGTGAATTTCCTGTTTTCATTTTGCCATTTGCTTTTCAACAAAATTGCCATTTCCTTGGTTAAAAATGAGACAGAGAGAGAGAGAAAATGTTTTTGGATAACATGTGCTTTCAAAGGGATATGCCAGAGGGATAAGAACTGACAGGAAGCCAAAAAGGATGTAATGCTAAACTGGTAAATTAAAGAGAAACCTTCTGTGGTAGGTCAGCAAGATCCTGCAGTAAAACTCAGTTAGGAGTGTTACATATCTGGGTGGCAAAATGTTGGATGACACTAGTTGGCAGTAAAGAGTTGCCAACCTCTTTGCTGACATCTATCAGTCATTCAGAGTTTTTCAGCCCAGATTTAGTAACCCTAACATCTCTGGAGCAACTGTTCTGTCTTTAGCTGTGGGGAACATCTTGAATTGCTAGATTTAATGACCAATATGATTGACCTCCCTATGTGGAATTGTGGAAGGGAGATGATATTTTGCCCTTAGTGTCAGATAGAAATGGTCTTGAGCAAGCCTAACATAAACGTGGGGGGGGGGGGGGAAACTAGAGAAGCTGAGCCTCTCACACCTTCCATACAGAGGAGATAAGAAATCAGGCTGTGTAAAGTTGTGGAAGGTGCTTGATTTGATGAAGCGTTGATCACATCATCCCATCAAAGTAAATTCATGATTGAAGGGGGATCATGTTCAAAGTGGAGCAATAAACCATATGGCTACAAAGCACTGCTTAACCTTTTGAAGCACTTTGCAGATTTGATGGCTTTTTTTCTGCTGCTTCCAAGGCAAAATACAGGGTTGCAGTTTCGTTTCTACACATGAAAAATGGTAAGGGAGGGGGGTTGAATTGTGTGATGGGCTCTCTGACATTGACATCAGTAGCCAGCTAATTGGTTTTATCACGTTATTAAATTTGGTGTTTATCACAGCTCATTGGGATAACAAGACTAATACTGCTTTGGGTCTCTTTCATTTTTCCTAGCTCCAAGCTTTAACTTCCTTGCTGTCTTCTTCCAAGGAAACATCTGGGCAGCTTCTTCCAAGGCAGCTGGGAGTGCAGCTCACCTCTCAGCTTTCTGAACATGAGCTCCAAACTGACTGGGCCTGGACAAACACGTGGGTCAAACCAGGTAAGTACACTCTGCATGACTGCAGCAGGTTCATGTCTCTTGACAGTCAGTGATTAAATTATTAAGTCCTACCTTGTGGCAATAAGGGCGACGAAGTGTCAGTACTTCTCTGCCCTTGTTGCATCTGCAGATGGCCCTCCCATGGCCCTGTTTCAGGTGACACATGCCCTCTTGGGTAGAGGGGGCTCGGAGATCCTTTTGCAGGGGCGTGCAGAAGCATCTATTGGACAAAGTCACTCAGATTTGTTTGGAGTTGGACTCCAGCCTTGTTGCAGGTCCGGAGGAGATGCCTGGGGAGGAGTCGTGCCTAGTTATCTTGGATCAATTTGAACCTGTTGAGCCTGAGGAAGTGGACAGGGTCCTTAGGCCTGTGAGCTCAGCCACCTGCTCTTTAGATCCATGCCCCTCTTGGCTTGTTAAAGAGGCCTGGGGGGTGTTGTGTGATGGGTTCTAGCAGTGGTGAACTCTTCCTTGAGTGAGGGGGTTGTCCCTTTACCTCTTAAAAAGGCCTTGGTTCACCCCCTCCTCAAGGACTCATTGCTGGACCCTACTATATTGGACAATTTTCATCCAGTATCTAACTTTCCCTATCTGGGGAAGGTGGTTGGGAAGGTGGTTGTGCAGCAGCTTCAGAGGACCTTGGATGAAGCCCATTATCTGGATCCCTTTCAGTTGGGATTCAGACCTGGGTATAGGACAGAAACGGCATTGCTGGTGCTTTTGGATGATCTCTGGAAAGGGCAGGATGGGGGCAGTGTATCCATTCTTGCCCTACTTGATCTCTCTGCAGCTTTTGATACCATCAACCATGGTATCCTTCTGGATCGGGTCAGGGGATTGAGGGTGGATGGCACTGTGTCGTGCTGGTTCACCTCCTTTCTCCAGGGCCAGTTCCAGTCAGTGGTGATTGAGGAGGAAAGATCCCGCCCCTGGGCCCTACTATATGGGGTGCTGCAGGGTTTGATGCTCTCTATATTCCTATTCACCATCTACATGAGGCTGCTGGGTAAGATCATCCATCACCATGAGGTGAGGTATCATCAGTATACTGGCAAATTAAGCAATGCTATGGACATCTTATCATGGTGTCTGGAGGCTGTGAGGGTCTGGATGGGAACCACAGGCTTCAGCTCAACCCTGGCAAGACTGAGTGGCTTTGGGTTTTGGGGCCTGCCAGTTCCAGGACTATGCCATCTGTGGTGCTGGATGGGGTTGTATGGCTCCAGACAGGCACGGTATGCATTTTGGGGGTTCTTCTGGACTCACAACTCCTGCTCAAAGATCTGGTGGGAGTTGTGGCTAGGAAGGCCTTTGCACAGCTTCATGTTGTGTGCCAGTTTTGCCCGTTCCTGGATCAGGAGGCTCTGCTCATAGTCACTCATGTCCTAGTAACCTCCCAATTGGATTATTGTATGTAGTGCACTCTACATAGGGCTGCCCTTGAAAACTATTCAGAAGCTTTAACTGGTGCAAAATGCAGGGGCATGGGCATTTATGTGTTCTTCTAAAACAGCACATGCTGCATCTCTGCTCCACGAGCTGTATTGGTTTCCAGTCTGCTTCCAGATCCAATTCAAGGTGCTGGTTTTGACCTTCAAAGCCCTTCATGGCATGGGGCCAAGTTCTTTGAGGGACCGCCTCTCCCCATGGCAATGGATGATTTCACCCTGCAGCCTCATGTAGATGTTGAATAGGAGCACATCTGCCTATCCCTTCAGATCCAGCAAGAGAGGCATGCTGCAGGTTCTGTCTGTCAGGGAACTACACTTGGCGGGCCTGAGGAGGTGGGCCTTCTCTACCGTGGTGCCTGCCTTGTGGAACATTCTCCCCACCCAGAGTGAGGTCAGCTCCATCCCTACGTATTTTCCAGAAGTCTCTCAAGACCTGGCTGGGTCTCAGGGGACTGGTCTCAGACCTGGGGGTCTCAGGGGACTGGTGAGATCTTGAGATGGCTCCCTTGCTGATCTACTACCTTGTGTGTATGTGTGTGTGTGTGTGTGTGTGTGTGTGTGTGTTTTAAATTTTAGTAAGACTGTGTTTGACATGTTCATTATTTTATTATTATTTTTTTGATGTACACTGCTCAGAGTCACTTCTTGTGAGATGCAGGCCATATAAATTTGATAAAATAAAAAAATTAAAATAAATGCCAAGCTAATGCAGGCTCCAGCCTCAACATTTTCTATTTTTAAGAAGAGGGGGTGGAAAGGTCACTTGTTCTGCACCAGCCTCTTTCTCTGTGACCTGCTTATCTCAGCGGCATTGTCTCTCACTGTGCCAGCCTGCTTCTGCTGCCCCTGCTGACTAAGCCAGAGTAGTGCCAGGATGCCACAACTGTAACACAACTGAGTCCTGCCAGAGGGGTCCTTCAGTGATGCCAACCCAGATTGCACCCCAGAAAATGCTAGATCCTACAAGGGCAACTCAACAGTCATTCTTTGGTGTCATGCCAAGCCTGATACTCCAGAAAAACAAAGTGGGAAAGTAAAGAGTTAGATTTTAAACAATTTTTGGAAAGATTTTGAAAGAACACATTCTGTCTTGGTTCAGTAGAACATAGGGTCTTTGCTAAACAGTCTGGAAGCTGCTGTGCTGTGCTGTGCTGTGCTGTGCTGTGCTGTGCTGTGCTGTGCTGTGCTGTGCTGTGCTGTGCTGTGCTGTGCTGTGCTGTTCTTTCTTAAGTCCTTTCTCATCCCTGCTATCTCAGCCTTAAAAAAAAAAAGGTGCAAAGGGGATATTTCAAAAATATATTGACTGAAATTCTTGAAGACATCCAGCAAAATTAAGCAAGTTTAATGTGCTTTAATGTCCATTTATCCTATTGTGCCAGGGAAGCTGCTGCAGGCATTTTGATGACTCCCCATTATTCCTTACGGACAATTTTTTTTTTTCCAGATTGGATCTTGAATCTCAAAGCAACTTCAACAAACTGGTTTGTCTTTGGAATTTTCAATCTGAGATTCAATAAAATAATGCCCTCGTCCAATATCCAATTCACATAAAAGTAGAGCTTATTCATACAAACCTCATAATATTACAGGAGGATCCACCTTCAGATTAAGTAACATCACTACAGAGACATTATTTTTTGGTGCCAGAAAAGCTCTAAATTTTAAAAAGGGCAAAAATATTGTCTTTCTTGTGATATGACCACCTTTTGGGAGACATCACAGTCTCCAAACTGGGAAAGTTGCCGACCCTTATGTAAGGCCTTTCTACTCAGCCTGCTTACTTAGTTACTCTGCTCCAGAGTCACTGGCTAAAATGTAGTTGTAGAGTTAACCCGTTACTCACTGGCTGAAAACTGCTGCTGGATATTATATGAGGTTATTAGGCACCAATTCTTCCCCCAGGCCCTTTTGTACTTGAAGGTTTTTATTCTTCCCTATTCCAAATTTGCCCTCAAGAATGTCTCCTTATGGGTTATGGTTCAGGCATCCTGAAGAGGGATCAAGGGTTAGCAATTCCCATCCTCTTATTCTTAGATCCCAATCTATGTAACAACACAGCTCTGAGAAGTCATACTCCATACAGAAACAGGCACAAGGCTGTAGAATCTACTGTTATCTGTCCTCACACATCCAGGACCTGAGAGCATCTAAGCTTCAAAAACAGAGTTCACACCATACAGCTTTAGCAGCAGCTGATGCCCCAGGTTTTTTAAGAGGTGGGCAGGAAAACCTTGATAACTTCTGAAACCCTGTACAGAAACTTACCAAACAGAAAGAATTGTTCTCCCTCACAAGCCTGAATAATGCACATCAGACATACATTTGACAAAAGAGAGGAGGTGCCTGTGTTAAAAATTAAAGTAAAATGAATAAATGGATCAGTTTTATTCAATATGTTTGAAATTCAGCACAATTGTAGAACTCACCTAGTGCTTCAAATTCGATCAGGCACCCACTGGTATTATAAGCAGGAACCCATTGAGGCTTACATTGGCAGGTGATTTTTTTATACAATTTGCCTTAATGAAAGGGGCACCGCTCTGCCCCTTTAAGAATAAATATTAATAATTTTGTGGGCACTGCTGATAATCCATCAGATTTATTTGTTGACTTTCTTTACTTTAGATAATTTTCTCAGCAAATGAAGATCATTGTTAGGTAAAAATTCTCTGCTGCCTCAGGAAATGGTAAGTAATGAACATCAAAGCTGCATTCCTTTCACCAATTACGTTTAGTTGGATCAGTTCAAACTGTCAGCTGAAATTTACTCTGGGTATAACTGCACTGAGGCAGAAGCAGAGGAGGTAGAGATTACCTTATTAATATTCTAGATTCAATACCTGGCCAGTAAAAAGTGTGGACGTTTGTTATTATTCATTATCCCATTAGTCCTGAACCTAAGGCACTGAACCCTAAAGCTGAATAATTTGATATTAAAAAATGATGAATACAATCATTATAAAATGAAGCTCCATCTCTCTCCTAGGTAGAGTTAGCAACATTTTCCTTTCTCTTCTTTGCATTTGTACTTCTCTCTCTCTCTCTCCCCCCCCCACCACCCCCCGCCCCACACACACACACAAATACAGGCACAGACCAAAGTAATAAAATATGAGTGTCTTTTTCTTTTTTTGGACTTTTTTTTGGACTCTTTGCAGGAAACAAAAATAAATGAAAATATGTTGTATGGATTTGATCATTAGAAATAATATGAGTTAATAGAAATAATAGAAGTTATGTTGTAACCTTAGAGTAAGAGTTTGATGTATATTGTTACTTATATCTGTTGTAAGGAAGGCTGGAAGTCAATTCTTCTTTTCTTTTCTTTTCTTTTCTTTTCTTGTTTTTCACACTTTTAATCTTGACTATTTCTCTTTTCTAATCTTTCTTTCTCTTTCTATCTTCTTAATATAAATTCTTGTTAGGTTTTACTGTTTGTTAAAAAAATAATAAAGTTATTATAAAAATACAATATGAGTGTCATTTATTAAAAAAAGGAATCCATATGTATTTAATTGGGAATAATAATAATTTGATCCGTTTTATGCAGTGATTGATTATGTTGACTCTTAGCAACCACATAAATAGGCCTTCTCCAAGATGATTTGTCTCCAATCTGGCCTTTCTGATCTTCCAACTGTGCACCCATTGCTACTGTAATCAGTCCATCCACCTTGCTGCTGGTCATCCTCTTCTTCTCATACTTTCCACTTTTCCCAGCATTAGAACCTTCTCAAGAGAGCTGGGTCTTCATGTAATATATCCAAAGTATGATCATTTGAGCCTGGTCGTATGTACCTGAAGCGAGAACTTGGGATTGATTTGTTCTATGACCCATTTGTTTGTTTCCTTGGCTATCCATGGTATTGTCAAAAGTCTTCTGCAATAGTAAGTGCAAATACTCTTTCTATCCTGCTTCTTCAAAGTCCAACTTTTGCTTCTATAGAGTGTCACAGGGAACAGCATTGCCTGCATGATTCTGATCTTTCTTTTTATGATCATATAGATACATAACAGCATCTGGATGTCTTTTCCAAAGCCTTCGTGGCTACTCTACTGAGTGCTTGTCCTTAGTATGTTTCTTGATTGCTGATTCCTTTACAGTTCATAGTTGACCCTAAAGGGCAGAAGCTATCCACCACTTCAGTATCTTTGTTGGCTGGTGACTGTACCTGTTATCATTATTTTGTCTTCCCTATATTTAATCCTAGTCCCATTTTTTCACTGTACTCCTTAGCTTTCATTACTAGAGCTTTCAGCTCATTTGCATTTTCAGGTTCAGAGTAGCCTCAACAGCATAGCACAGATTATTAATATTTCTTCTCCAATTTTAAGACCATGCTGATCTCCTTTCAATCCAGCTTCCCTCAATATATATTTTAGCATATAGGTTGAATAAATAAGGAGGGAATATACATCCTTGTCTCACTCCTTTGCCAACCTGGGACCTATAGAATATTCATTGACTTGCATAAAGCAAAGTTATTAGGAGCCAGGGAAAGAACTGGTAAATCCTTGCCTTCCTGACTGAAACAATAACAAAGTAATGAATGTTATTTCTATTATGAGGACCTTTTGAGCAAAGTACATAATTATTCCAATTTAATAAATCAGCCATTTTTTATGTTTATATTTAACTTTATAAAAATAAGTTGAAGATTACTGAGGAAGAAATTAATCATGATACAATTTAATCATGTACTTAGAGAAATTCCCACATTAGTACCTTTAACATATTTCCAGAAGATTGATAAGTTATTAGAAAAATTCATAGGAAAAACAAAAACCTAGATTTTCTTTATTTAAATTAAAATTGTGGTTATAACTTTCCTGACCTTCAGCTCTATGCCTAGGGCCATAAACTTTAACCTGTTATTCAATGGAATACACAGAGTCATCAAGTCTATAAAACATTATAGGCACAATTTAAAAATTATGTTGTTGTTGTTATTATTGCCTGCAAGCAAGAACTGGTGAGACCACAAAACAGACAGAGTAAAAGAAAATGAAGAAGCTAAAGTGCTCTGAAACTTTAGAATTCAAACAGGCAAGCATCTGTCCAGACTTAACAATTGTTGATAAAGACAAAAAAGTCTGGATAGTGGACATTGCAATACCTGGAGACAGCAGAACAGAAGAGAAAGAACTGGAGAAAATCACAAAGTATAAAGACCTGCAAATAGAAGTAGAACAACTATGGCAAAAGAAAGCAAAGGTAGTACCAATAATAAAAGGCAATCCAAAACACCACAGTTATAGTTATTATGGATAAATCACAATACCTGCAAAAAGCCAAAAGGTTATTAGAGGACAAAGAAACTTACATCCCAGTGAACACCAACCCAGTACAGAAACTAGACAACCTAATCAAGAAAACCCTCAACGACCTAACTAAGAAAGGCCAGATTACAAAGGAAGAACAGTGGCAGATGAAAAGCAGCGGACCCATCCTCCCACACTTCTATGGACGACCAAAAATACACAAGCCTGACATACCACTCTGACCAATTGTATCTTTATCAGGGACCCCAACATACAACATTGTGAAAGAACTGACAAAAAAGCTTGGACACCTCACAGAGAACAATGAATATTCTATCAACTCCTCACTACAGTGCCTCCAGAAAATCAAAGACGTACACATAGATGAAAATGGTCTCATTTGATGTCACGGCACTCTTTACATCCATAAAACCAGAACTAGCAAAAGAATCCATATCAGCGGTACTACACAACACACCCAACTTAATCAAATACTGTATACCCAGATCAAAATACCTAGAATCATGTACCTCATCAACCTCTGCCTCACCACCTATTTCCAGTTTGATGAACAAATATACCAACAAATCAGAGGCACACCGATGGGATCACCACTGTCAGGACTCATAGCAGAGATTGTAATGTAATGCCTAGAAGCTATAGCACTTCCACACATTCAACCTAAAGCATGGATCCAGTATGTAGATGGCACGTTTGTTATAATAGAAAAGGAACAACTAGAGAAGACACATGAAACCATCAACAACATCTTCAAAGGAGTAAAATTCACCAGAGAGGAAGAAAACAACAACATGCTACCCTTCCTGGATATCCTCATCAGCAGAGGAAACAACAGCAAATTAGAAACCCAAGTTTATGGGAAGACAACCCACACCAATCAAGTACTCCATTACCAAAGTAACAACCCAACCTCCCACAAGAGGAGCTCTGTAAGAACATTATTCAGGCGAGCACAAACACATTGCAGCAACCCAGAACAGCAGAAAAAGGAAAAAGACCACCTATACAACATCTTCCAACAAAATGGATATCCACGCAACTTTATCAAAATGTGCCTGACCACTCAACTGACTACAACACAACCAACACAAGCTAGGAAAAGGATCACACTGCCAAACATCAGAAATGTCTCAGAAATCACAAACAGACTATTACAACCACATGGCATCTCTGTAGCACACAAACCAACAAAATCACTCCAAAATATCTTAGGTAAACCAAAAGACCCAGTAGCACAAGAAGAAAAATCAGGAGTCATCTACAACATACAGTGTAAGGACTGTAACAAACACTATGTAGGACAGACAGGCAGAAGACTGGCAGAGCGCATCCACGAGCACCAACTAACAGTCAGAAGACATGATGAAAACTCCTTAATCTCACAACACATGGACAGACTGAACCATAGTTTTAACTGGGAAACTGTCAGCATCTTAGACCAAGCTAAATCCAAAAATACAAGAGAATTCTTGGAAGCTTGGTATTCAGACAAAGCAGCAATTAACAGACACATAAACAGTATCTACATACTATTCAAAAGACAAAAGACCAGAAGATCGCCTCACCAGCAATCATCACCCAGATAAGCAAAGGTTATTACCAGGCACACAATCAAGCAATAAACAGATGCTAATCAAGAAACTACCAGAGGAGCAAAACAAAACCCCCACCCCACCAGCATGGTCAAGGCAGGCCACAGTATATAAATAGAGGGCAAACCCCATCCCATTTTAGCACTGAAGATGTTACCTAGCTGGATAATGAAACATTTGCAAGAAAAGAACCAAGCTCAGAGAACCCCAAGGACTCCACAGTTCAACCCCAAGTTACACATATTCGCCTCTATTGACATCAGCATTGACAAAATCACCATCAGTCAATTGCGAAAGGCAGCTTTACTTAGAACAGCTTATACTCTGTGACAATACCTTTAACACCATCAAACAACAACATCTGCCTATCCCAGGTCCTTGGGAAGGACTTGATAGGTGGATAAAAATGTCATATCCAGTCTAAACATCTGGCTGACTGTGTGACCAATCACAACAACAATAATAATTTATTAAATGTATATGCTACCTGGCTCCTAGTGACTCTGGGCTTGGGTGCCCTTTAGTCATAATTCTACTTTCCAACATTTAAAGCTACAAGGCATCTTTGGAAGATATTAGGACGGAAGTACAGTTTTGATCCTTCTTCATAAGATAAACTTTGGATAATCCCAGTTTGAATACAGCAAGTAAATTTGTAATTTAAAAAATCATGGACGAATAGAATTTTGCTATTTTAAATCAACTTATTGCCAATCAAGTTTTGAAAACATTTATTACAAAAGAATTTGAACTGTAAACTGTGGAATTGTAATGTATTCAATTAAAACATGTTCGATTTTGCAGTTTGGTCTGGATGAATCAGCAGCATTGAAATCTCCTCTATAAAAGCTGACTAGATGAAAGCCGTGAATTCTGTGAAACCTGGTGGCCTGATATAAACAGTGATGTCTCCCAGGACAAACCTTTGAGTCTCCAGCACTCAATTAATATGTAAGTGTTAGTTCTTTTGTGACCTCTCACAAGCACTTTTGTCTAGAAATTATATGCAGACGAGAGGAAGACCATCCAGGTCAGATCTGTCAGGGATTTTCTAGGAGACAAGGCAGTCAACATATTCAGAGAATCTCTGCTTTCACATTACAGCAGAGATAGACTGTGCAAAAGGACCATTTGCTGGAGGGGGAGCCAGGAAAGAGATTTATTCTTAAAAACTATGACAATACCACCAGTCCTACTATTATGGCCCTGCAGTAGTCCTGAAGGGGATGATTCCAATAAAGTTGAAGCCAGTAACCCCACTCTGCCTGAGGCAGGTCCAGCAAGCCCCCAGGACTCCCTGCCTGTACCCACTGACAGCCTCTCAGACTCCAAGGGTCACCCACCCAGTCCCAAGCAAAAGCGTGCTTTAAAGATACAGTAACAGAGGGCTGAGCTCTGCAGGTCACAGACTGGCTAAGGAGCAGGCTGGCAGGACAGTAAATTCTAATGAGCAACGTACCTCAGCTCTGTATCTGGGTGGTGGCTCAGCATGGCTTATTTATTGGCCTCCCTCCCTCCCTCTGAGAAAATGCTGAAAAGAATGTTTTAAGCTTCAACTCTGTTGTGTTTGCCTTGTGGTGCTATGCTTTGAACTCTGGATTCCACCTCACCATGTCTCTTATCTTCTCCCTTGGATTTGTCATTTCTTTATTGGATTCCTGGTCTTGACCCATGCCAAACCTTGGCCATCTTTAGCTATAGGTAGAAAGGACTCTTTGCTTCTAAAAGTTCTGAGTTTGCATATCTCTGGATTATGACAGACATCCAGCTTGCTATCTTGCTGGCTGGCAGCCAGCAATACTTTCGTGTCTGTACCACTTTTGCAGAGATACCAGGTTGCTTGAGCTGGGCCATTGTTGCCCCTTCTGCCCATCTAATCAAGTATCTCTAATGAATCCTGGATCAATACTTTGGAATAAGATCACAAATGTGATTTTTTTTTTTTCATTCTAAACTATCTGGGATTCCACAGGAACCATGTTAAGGCTTGTGATCGTTCAGCCTGACTCCCCAGATATGTTAGTCACTTGAGGAGAAAGAGAATGGAGCTGTTGTGATTAACATCATCTGGGGTTTTTCAGGGATAGTCAAGAGTAGGCACAAAAGTTCAGATTTCTCAGCCTGACTTTTCAAGTCCATCTGGGAAGCCTCCAGTCTAGTCCAAGACAAACCAAGCACTAAAGTCAATACTGCAGTTACCACAAAGTTAGCAAAATATCATTATGATATTCTTTTCCCTTTTTTTCCTCTTGTGATACAGCTCAAGGATCTGATAATATACACATTTCTATTTCCAGGTAGATAAATGACCAGCACTGGAAAATCAAGAACTGTATTTATCTGAAAACATCAGGCTTCCCTTGTCATGACTATTGGCTAAAAAACAATAATATTTAAAAGCACCTAAGCTTCCTAATGAAATCTTATACTTGTACTTCCTGAAAAACCACCTAAGCTTCCTAAAATATACATTTCCGTAATGTATGTTTATTTGATACTTATATGAGAACTTTCAGTGCAGAAGAAATGTCATTTCTAAATAAAATTCTGTTCTATGGAGCCTGACTTCAACCACAGGCAATTAAATTAATATGTAAGCTTTGGTTCTGTTATGAGATTTCATAGGCATTTTAGCCTAGAAATAACATACAGAGAGTAAGACATGACAATTCACTGCATAAATAAGAACATTAGGCACATATATTCTTTGGGGTCTCCCAGTGAATTTTTTGTAAGGTGACACTAAGCTGAGATGCAGCTGGACAGCAAACATGCACTGGAGAGGTGCATTTGGCTCTTACACTATAGAGCTACCTCTTCCCCTCCAAAATCTGCTTAGGGTTTATTCCAAAAGGTAGTAAGAGGTACAGGTTATTTACCCATCCTCACAAAATGCCAGTCAGTGCTATTATAGTATCTTATCATCCTTTAAAATGTTCAGTTTCTCTTTTCCTACAGAAGCATCATTCGCTCAGTGCTCAAGACCAGGCTATACAGCAAAAGCTGGGGAAGTAGGAGATTTTTCTTCCTCCCAGGGCATAGGGCAACTTTTAAGCTTTCTTTGTGACCAGGAACTGGGCTAGGTGAGACTATCATTAAATGAGACAATATCATTTTCCTTCTGGATTTCATCTGGCCTAGTATGGACTTCTCTTCCTACCCCAATCTTTCCTATACTATGTCCTCAGGCAGGAAGAACAAACTACATGGATCATTTTTGATCAGGTCAAACCTTATGGAAAGTGAGCCATAAGGTTTGACCTGATGAAAAGAAGACAATGTTTTTTAAAAGAAACCTGGCCTATTTTCTGAGTGAGTATGAAGATGTTAAGAAAGCAATCACTGACCATTATAGAGCATTTTATGAAACCAAACTGTGTCAAAGTAAAGCACTGAATGTTATTTGTTGGGGGGGGGAGGTTATATTAAGCATTGAGATAAAAAGATTGGTTTTATTTTCCCAAATTGGTTTTAATTCCCCCAATTGTAATCTTAAGCCACTGGGCTCCATGGAAAATGAGCATGGTTAATTATTCAAGTTTTCAACTGCGGTAAGTTCTAGTTCTATGTGTTCTTATTGGGAAGCAAATCTTTCTTAGAATCAAAAAACCTTACATCCAAGGAGATGAGTAAGCACATGCTATTAGACAGTTGACTTTTAGGATTCCCATAATCAAACTCTTATGATACGGAAGCCTCAGAAGAAGGCTTTCAAATGTTCTTCAATCATCTTCAACGTATTTGCACATGCGGAAAAAAATTAGACGAAATTACCATTAAGTTTTAATTAGAATAACCAAGTGTCCTACTTTAACAAAGTACAATCCAGAATTTAAAGAGCAGTCAGAGGACTACTTTCTATATGAGGAGAGAGCAGAGAACATGAGACCAGATAGATCTGTTCAGTCACATCCATAAAGGCCCATGACATCATCATGCAAGTGCTGTGATTTTATATTTTCATCCTGACACTTGAGGCAAATATTTAAGTTGCAGCATCTGCATCACAGTATTTTTAGGCATAGTTTATCGCTTGCTCTCCTTGCCCTCTGTAAGACACCCATGGATGTTTTACAATGACCATGCAGAGATATCCATGACCCCTTTCACTGAGAAACAACCAGCTCTCAACCTAATGGGGTATATGAGGAGGCAAAAGAAAAGTTAGCTTTGAATCTTGTGAGATTAGGTAGATAGGATAGATTATAAATAGACAGACAAAGAGACACAGTATGTCTGGAGACTTACTGTATATATGCATTTGCTGCCTTTCTACTCTACAGCTTTTCCAATACCTCTAATAAAATTAGCTTTTCCAGAGCTGTGTTCTTGAATCTCTGCCTGCCGGCATTTGAGTTTGAGTAACCATCTGGGTGAAGCCTGGCCCTTTGTCAGGTTCCTGACAGCTGGGTAGGGGGAAGTGAGGATAGACAGGCTAGCTTTGTATGTCTTCCTGTCCTGTTCTGTTCTCAACCACCACACAGATTGAATGCCCTCCAGTTGAAACCAGTGGCATGTAATTAATCTATTCCAGCAACATGATTGGTGTAGGTTAGCCAGATGGCTTGGGTAGAGATGCCTCAAGAAGCAAAGAGAGTTTTGGATTTGAGAGCCCCATGCTCTTCCAGGCTATCCCAGCCTGCTCCAGATACGGTTCTTTGTTCCTTCTCAATGTCAGAGCTCAGACACTGGAAAGAATGTGTTGGTGGCTTCCATATTAAGGATGTTCTGACATTATTTATTTAATACATTTCTAAACCATTCAGCACTCATAAAATAATCCTAGTGCAGGGGCAGAACAAATTAAAACAATTTACAGTGAAACAATTCCACAATAAATGCCCTCCAAGAATTCTTGCATCTAAAATAAGCCATAAATTAGCTGAAAACCCTGTAACACTGGCAAGAACAGCCAGAAAATCAATAGCAAGACAGAAGGCTCAGCAGCACAAATTTAACCAAAGATTTGGGAGAGCAGATACATCTTCAGTTGCCACTGAAAGCTTACAAGATTCAGTGCCAGTCATAACTGAGCAGAAAATGAATTTCACTCAGACACTTGAGAATATTTTCTCATGGGTGGAGATATAATGATATGATATGATATATGATATATGATATATGATATATGATATATGATATATGATATATGATATATGATATATGATATATGATATATGATATATGATATATGATATATGATATATGATATATGATATATGATATATATTCATTCTGTGTGTGTTGTGTACACATCCCAAAAGCATAAAACTCTTCTTTTTAAAGAAGTAACTTTTTAAACCACATTGGTACTTTTTTTTCTAAATCTACTATGCCTATAAACAAATAAATACAACATATGTGCTAAAGTCTCCTTCCAAAGATATTCTTCTGGCTGGGACTAACCCTCAGGCTTTTTACAGTGGAACATCCACTATACTTATCCCCTATACTTATCCCCTAAATTTTGTGGTAGTTTTATGGAAGGTGGGTACTTTCAGATTTCTGAAAGGAACATTTTATATATTCACCAATCCCCGGATGAGCACTGGAGATTCCACATGACCAGTGAGAGAATCACTAGATCAGAGTGAAAAGTTGTTCATTTCTATTACAAAATTGGCCCCTTCTCCCTGCCCACACTGATATTATTCAGAAGCAAGCATTTGGCATTAGGATTCAGTCCCAAACCTCAAATCAATTCATAGTTACAAAACCAAATGCAATTTTTTGCATTATCTGAACATACCCTCCCTTGTATTGTGGAGATTATCCTATTCTGAAGCATCTTAAAGCATCTACATGTTTAAAAACAATGAGATTCATCGAAGGATTTTAAAGAGTTTTGCAGTCTTCAGCAGCATGGCTAATGTGCTTTTCTAGGATCCCCAGGGTTGGACATGCCATTGATATTCAAGATTGTGCTTAATGTTTCTCACTAGTGACATTTGCTTTGTTTATTTTTACTACTGATCTAACTGCATGTTGGCAGAGGAAAATACACTTGTTTGGCTTTGCTTTCCCTTGGTGGAGAGATTAATATTATAGTGAGAAGGCTATTACCATCATCGTAGAAACTTTACAGGAATGTAATCAATAATGTATTTAAGATCCAGGTTTACATTCTTTCTAGAATAAAAGGGCAAGCACTAGTCAATGGAGAGACTAAAGTGCCCATTCAGACCATGACAAAATACCACCTTTACCATGATACAACCACTTTCGGATGTGCTGATGTGTTTGCATGTTAATCACAGGCTGATAGAAAATGAGGAGCAGACTACATGGATAAGCTTCATATTGTACAGGTCAAGCCCCCCAGTATTCCCAAAATGCCAGTTTGGTAGTATGTGCAGGCTTCTCTCTGTCCCTTGCTCTTCCATTTTACTTTTTATGCAGAATTAGAGGGAGGGAGATATCCATGAAGAATTAATCAATCACCAAACCTTCATGACAGAATGACCACTTAAGAAGCCTTCAGATAAAAGAAGTGGGAATTTCACTGTTGATTGGAGATCTCTCCCTCTCTTCTGGCCCTTCTGGGGTGCCATTTTAAGAGCCAATTAAATGCTGTGATGAGGATTGAGGCAGACCAATGAGAAATCACAAACTCAAACTGTGGATCAGAAACCTCCACCTCCAAGAAGAGCAAGGGCAAACAGCTGCTCCCTGACTCTTCTTTGGTCCTGCTCCCTGCTTGTAGCCAACAACTTCAGACAGACAAGACCCCGAGGAAAGAAAGAATGTTTTCTCCTAGGCTTTGCCACCCTGAGTCTTCCACCAACCAGAAAGCTAACCACACAGTCTTGGTGGCCAAGCCCAACCCAGTGCAGGCAAAATTCTCACCAGTAGCAACTTCACAAAAGAGAAGGAAAGACATATAAGTGTATTGGAAATATATATGCATTTGAATGATATTTGCATTAGATAAAAATAGATAGATAGATAGATAGATAGATAGATAGATAGATAGATAGATAGATAGATAGATAGATAGATTTGTGACTACTGTAGAATGGTATACTACACTAGGTTTTTATTTATTTTTTTTATTCTTGTATTTTTGTCACTTTTTTGTAATACCACCTTTTAATGTTTTCTTCCTTCTTGTGTATTATTTTTGTCGGTTTTTTTCCTTTTTGTTATTAATTAAAAAGCAATAAAAAATTATATATATGTGTGTGTGTGTGTATACACACACACACACAGTACTGTGCAAAAGTTTTAGGCAGATGTGAAAAAATGCTGTAAAGTAAGAATGCTTTCAAAATATATATTGTAATTGTTTATGTTTATCAATTTACAAAATGCAAAGTAAGCAAACAGGAGAGAAATCTAAATCAAACCAATATTTGGTGTGACCACCCTTTGGCTTCAAACCAGCATCAGTTCTTACACTTGCACACTTTGTACACTTGCACAAAGTCAGGGATCTTGTAGGATTAGAGTCAGGTGTATGATTAACCAATTATACCATACAGGTACTAATGATCATCAATTTCATATGTAGGTTGAAACACAGTCATTAACTGAAACAGAAACAGTTGTGTAGGAGGCTTAAAACTGGGTGAGCAACAGCCAAACTCTGCTACTAAGGTGAGGTTGTGGAAGAGAGTTTCATGTCACAGGTCATACACCATGGCAAGACTGAGCATAGCAACAAGACACAAGGTAGTTATACTGCATCAGCAAGGTGTCTCCCAGACAAAAATTTCAAAGCAGACTGGGGCTTCAAGATGTGCTGTTCAAGCTCTTTTGAAGAAGCACAAAGAAACAGGCAACTTTGAGGACCATAGACACAGTGGTCGGCCAAGGAAACTTAATGCAGCAGATGGAAGACACATCATGCTTACTTCCCTTCAACATCGGAAGATGTCCAGCAGTGCCATCAGCACAGAACTGGCAGAAACCAGTGGGACCCAGGTACACCCATCTACTGTCCAGAGAAGTCTGGCCAGATGTGGTCTTCGTGGAAGAATTGCAGCCAAAAAGCCATACCTCTGACATGGAAAGAAGGCTAAGCAACTCAACTATGCACGAAAACATAGGAACTAGGGTGCAGAAAAATGGCAGCAGGTGCTCTGGAGTGACGAGTCAAAATTTGAAATATTTGGCTGTAGCAGGAGGCACCTGTTCACCGAAGGGCTGGAGAGCGGTACAAGAATGAGTGTCTGCAGGCAACAGTGAAGCCTGGTGGAGGTTCCTTGCATGTTTGGGGCTGCATTTCTGCAAATGCAGAAGTTGGAGATTTGGTCAGGATCAATGGTGTCCTCAATGCTGAGAAATACATCCAGATACTTATCCATCATGCCATGCCATCAGGGAGGTGTGTGCTTGGCCCCAAATTTATTCTGCAGCAGGACAATGACCCCAAACTTACAGCCAATGTCATTAAGAACTATCTTCAGTGTAAAGAAGAACAAGGAGTCCTGGAATGATGGTTTGGCCCCCACAGTGCCCTGATCTCAACCTCACTGAGTCTGTCTGGGATTACATGAAGAGAGAGAAGGATTTGAGGCAGCCTACATCCACAGGAGATCTGTGGTTAGTTCTCCAAGATGTTTGGAACAACCTGCCTGCCGAGTTCCTTCAAAAACTGTGTGCAAGTGTACCTAGAAGAATTGATGCTGCTTTGAAGGCAAAGGGTGGTCACACCAAATATTGATTTGATTTGGGCTTTTCTTCTGTTCGCTCACTTTGCATTTTGTAAATTGATAAACATAAACAATTACAATATATATTTTTGAAAGCATTCTTACTTTACAGCATTTTTTCACACCGGCCTAAAACTTTTGCACAGTACTGTATAATTTATTTACTTACTTACTTACTTACTTACTTACTTACTAAACTTCTCCCCGCCCATCTCCCCCCAATGGGGGACTCTGGGCAGCTCACAACATATTAAAACAATAAATAAATATACAATTAAAATTTATAACAGGACACATTTACAAAAATAAAAGGAAAAAATCCAGGAGGCCGATGGTAGCAACACCAAGCCTCTAGGGGGCTAGCCAACCCCACATCTGATGACCTCCCTCCCCGCCCCTGGCCAGATGGCAGAGCCAGGTCTTCAAGTCCCTCCGAAAGGCCGGGAGTGAGGGGGCCTGTCTCACCTCCGGGGGCAAGATGTTCCAAAGGGCAGGGGCTACAGCAGAGAAGGCCCACCTTCTGGACCCCGCTCGTCGGAGTTCTTTTGCTGAGGGGGTCCGGAGCATGCCCTCTCTGTGAGATTGGGTGGGATGGGTTGAAATCGTGGGGGAAAAGCGGTCCCTTAGATAACCTGGTCCCATGCCATGTAGGGCTTTAAAGGTGATAACCAACACCTTGAATTGGACCTAGAAGCAAACCGGTACCCAATGCAGCTCACGGAGCAATGGTGTTATATGGGTCCTTCTTCGGACCCCAAAAATAGCTCAGGCAGCTGCATTCTGGACCAGCTGAAGCTTCCGGATATTCTTCAAGGGTAGCCCCATGTAGAGCGCATTGCAGTAGTCTATCTGGGAGATAACAAGGGCATGAGTGACTGTTCGAAGGGCATCCCAATCCAAGAATGGACATAACAGGTGCACAACCCGGAGTTGTGCAAAAGCCCTCCTGGCCACGGGTGCCACCTGCTCTTTGAGCAGGAGCTGTGAGTCCAGGAGGACCCCCAAATTACGCACTGGGTCTGTCTGGGGCAGTGCTACCCCATCCAAATACACATACAGTATATTTGGTATTAATATCAAATGTATCATTCTTTGAAAATTCACAAGGGACAGACCAAAGGCAAAGGAGGAATTGCCTCACTTCTCATGTTAACGGGTCTTACATTTTGCTGGCTACAACTAGCCGTCCCAGACTCCACGTGGCACTTGAGATTGGCATTCAACTTTGTATGCACTGGATCTCTGTACCTATAAACCTATTGAACATTATGAATAGAGATAGTTAGCATTTATAGCATTTTTTCACACCTGCCTAAAACTTTTGCACAGTACTGTATATATATATATGGAAAGATATGAGCTGTTCTTCCACAAAGCCAAACAGGCCTTACTCTTCCTTTTCCCTTCATATATATCCAGGTCTCCAAACCCACCAACTTCCAACCCCTCAGGTATGGGAAATATGATAAGACCTGAAAAGAGTGGAGCTGGTATAATTAATAATGATAATAATTCTCCTTATGTTTAAGCAAAATGTCCTTTCCTGCAGTTTCCAAACCCTTTTAAGTTTTTTCCAATTGTGATAATATAAACCTTGATGCATTATGTTATTTCAGTACAATGATATTTATATAATATACTTAAATTCTTAACATTCTATTGTTTAGATTTTATTTATTCATTTAAGAAATGTATATGGCCACCCAGCTCACACATGGTGACTCCAGGTGGCTTACAGAATTAAAACCCAAGTACAAAGAAAATAGTAAACACCCCACCCCCCTGGAGGCAACAAACACATTCAAATTAACCATTTGATTGGCTCCATATCAGCCTGGGGTCACCGGCCCGGCTGATAAAACCACATCTTCAGGGCCTTTTGAAAAAGTATCAAGGTGAGGGCCTATCTTATCTCTGGGGGAATGATATTCCATAGGGAGGGAGCCACCATGGAGAAGGCCCTTTTTCTCGGTCCCACTAGAAGTACCTCCCTCATTGAAGGGACCTGCAATATACTTTGCCTTCCTGCTCTGGTGGGCTGGGTAGATGTAACTGGGGAAAGGCAGTCCTTCAAATAACCTGGCCCCAAGCCATGTAGGGCTTTAAAGGTGATAACCAGCATCTTGAATTGGACCCGGAAGCAAACTGGCAACCAATGCAGCTCCTGCAAAAGAGGTGACACGTGCAAATCTAGGCTTGCACAAAACCATGTGGGCTGCCACATTTTGAACCAGCTGAAGCTTCTGGATACTCCTCAAGGGCAGCCCCATGTACAGCGCATTACAATAGCCCAAATGGGAGGTGACTAGGGCATGGGTGACTGTGAGAAGGGCGTGTAGATACCTTCGATATAAAAAAGAGGAAAAGAAAGGTCGATATTCTATCATTATTAGTTACAGTTTAAGATATCAGTGTTACAAGCATTATGATTATTCGGCTTTTTCATTCAAAATTAAGTATAACATTGGAAAGTAAGAGATAAAGGAAGAGCATGCATCAAGGTCTTTGTTATATAATAAAGGTCTTGGTCTTAGGCTAAAGTACTTGATATTGAAATCTCCATTGCGTTGCTACTTTAAGACCTAGGTTCTAGTTCTGAATTTCCATTGACTGTTGTGCATTTTGAGTCACCTTCCATGGAGGCCAATCTTGGTTCCATAACACAGCATGTCATTGTTAGGCTTCCTCCATTAAATCCAGTGGACCATGAAAATATGCACACTGTATTGTCTCATTCTGAGTTGGCATTAACTGTATGTTCATCCTATAAAAACTGCCATTAGGCATTTTAGAGACTCAGTTATCCTTTAGGGGCCATTGTTATTCTTTAACTTTACCTTATATTCAGATGGGTAGAAGAAAAAGGAGCTGTAAATAAAAATGACCTCTCGGAAAGAAGTTGTGGAATGATTTACCATTAAGCCCTTTTGAAACGCAAATTTAACAATGATAATGGTTTTATCTTTTTTTTTTTTTTTAAGAAAAAGGTGTCCTTAAACTTGCAGTTACTGAAGCAGCCATTTTAGAAATTTTAGAAAGGAAATTAAAAAAGCACCTCTGCAGTCTGCAGAGCAAGAAGAAACTTGCTGTAAGACCAAGACTGCATTCATCTGAATTGGTAGGAGGTCTTAGAACAATTGTTTCAGTCATCTTTAGGATAGCACTCACCACACATTTTTAATTATAATTTTCACAGCTAAGTTAGGAGCTGTCAGGATGAGATTAAGGGCCAGAAATCCACGCTGTCATAAAACAGAGAGGAAGGGGGCCAACAATTATTATAATATTTTGTAATAGGTGAAGCAATGATTTTGACTTCTGGAGAGCAGGGGGTAAGACCATTAGTGAACAGGCTATAATTAGTTGTGTGATAGTAATGGTGCGGCATTCACCCTTTTAGATATAGAAACAAAAGAGCCTTTCCGGCTTATTATTTTGACTAACCCCCCATCAATTTCACGATACTATAAAATGGGGAGAATAATTCAAAATTTTAAGACGCAGTGATGCTTTTTCCTCTGCTCCCCAAAATAAATCCCCCCCCATAACTTGTTAATTTGTTTCAACAACCATTCCATGACTGGGAGACTTCATATCAGTTCTCACCCTCTAGATTTCTCCATGCTGAATCCTTGCAGAATGATTTCCATCCGACATGCTATACAGCTACATAGTAATCAAGGGGTTTCTGTCAGGTTCAGCCCAAAGAACTCCACGAGACAGTGCAAATACAGTTCTGTTGCATTTATTAGCTTCCACCTCAAGACAGAAATCTCTCCAGACTGAACCTAAGTTCCCAAGCCAGCAAGCCACAACACCGTGAATTCCTTAGGGTGGTGCCAGCCTCATCTTAAACTTCCCACGCTCCTGTTGGGGGCTAAGGAAACGCTTATCTCCCTGAGCATGGGCTTCATAATACCATTCCATCACAGTTTCCAGGGCTTAATGACTGAAGAGAGTAAAGAGGATGAATGGATTTTGATTCAGCTTAGAGGATAACAAAAGTCATCCATTCCCAAAAGTAGTGATCAGTTCTGGTTTCTAGATGCCTCCAACAGAAGAGAATATGTATAGCTCAGAATTGAACTGTGGAGTCCTTGGTGCCCTCTGAGCTTGTTTGTTTGCTTGCAGACGTTTCATTACCCAACTAGGTAACATCATCAGTGCTAGTGAGTGTGGGGTTTGGTCCCTGTTTGTATACAGTAGCTTGCCCTGCCAGTTTTGGTGGGGGTGGGTTTTCTCCTTGGTAGTTCCTTCATTAGGGTATTGTTTTCTGCTTGATTGTTTGCCTGGTGATAATCCCTGCTTATCTGGGTCTCGGTACATAGAAATAAATCATATTTGCACACCATTCAAAAGAGACAATAAAAAAGCTAAGAAGGAAAGAAAAAGACCAGAACAGAACTTCTCCAGCAGCCAAGAAATAGAATAAATATTAATAAATATATATTAATAAAATTACTATTAAAAAAAATAACATATGGCAATGCCTGTGAGAGGGTTATATTGATGGCTCTTTGTAGCTTTTATCTCAGCTGCTGATTATGTATTTATTGTTATGCTGTTGCTTGCGGAGTTTTTAACTATCGTTAGCTGGCTAGAGTCATGATGATGAGATGGGCAGACATATAAATTGAAATAAATAAATAAATCCATTCCTTCCTCTCTGTGACAATCCTTCAGATATTTGAAGACTGCTTTTGATCATTCTCGAGTTTTTGCAACTCTGTTTCTTTCTTTGCCTTGCTATTTCCTCATTGTTGACAAAGCCACCTTTAGCTGGGCAACTCTACTTTTGGTTATGGCCATTAACTAACATGAAGATACCATAAGCCAGAAATGCAAAGAGGTTGAACTTTGAAATGTTTGTAGCCTACCAGCACCCTGTTTATGACCTTCATAAGAGCCACCCCATAAGAGCTAGGGGCCTAACAATTGGTTTAATTTTTGGTTTGGAGGAGATTAAGGTACACAGTTAGTGCTTTAATACTTTCAGGAGCCTGAAGTAGGCATTTCTCCCTTTAAAACTCCTAATAGGCCCTTCCCCAGCAGCTCTAATTTTTATTCTCTCCTTACCTACTTTTGAGGTGAGACTCTTAACATATTGTGTAAAGCCTATGGCTGTTATCTAGTGAAATGGTGTGAAATTGTTTAAAGCCTAGGCCAAGTGAAGTTTTGTCCCCTGCCATAAGTGAATGTTTGCAGCTCCAGCTTTTGAAATGATCCTTATAGAGAGGAACAGAATCATGAAAAATAGCTCCTAAAACAGCTCCATCTCACTACAATACCTTATCCAGGAATGAAGTATTGAAAAGTAGACTAAATTTTTCCAATACAATGGGCTTCAAAAAAGAGTGTTGCTGCTGCTGCTGCTGCTGCTCCTGAACAAAGATTTCAATACCCTTTGTTTGAAAGCATGATGGACTCTTTTTAAAGTCCTCCTTACTGTTGACATCAGTTCTGATTCCATTATTCATCTGTCATTCTTTATGCCAACCCATTATAAGTTAAGAATTGACATTCTAGTGACAAAGACATGGGAGCAGTTAGGTTGGCCATCAATTAGGCCAACTGGTTGCACGAAAAATATTAATTCAGATCATGTTAAATCACTCTTCTAAATTAATCTTTCTTTCTTTCTTTCTTTCTTTCTTTCTTTCTTTCTTTCTTTCTTTCTTTCTTTCTTCCTTTCTCTGAAGGAACTAAGGTTGATGGATGGGAGAGGTTTTAGGATTAATAGAACATCTTATAGATAGTCTTATAGTGCTGAAGACTAGATCAATCATAACAGCTCAGATACCACGATAATGAACATGGAATAAATATTTTGAAAGATAGTAGATCAGAATTTGCTGGAATAGGTGTGCTTCTTTGTCAGCATGCTTAAAACCTAGGCAGGTAGTGACTCTCCATATTTCATGTCTGCAAATTCAAATTAATACATGAAATGTACCACTGTAGAGCTTAAAAATGAACAAACAAGGCCAGGATGATATCTTCCTTCAAGTCCTCTGAATAACATGGTAAATCCTTTAAATATTTGAGGTGCTAGTAATAAAGAATCTGTATGTTTGCCTATTACCCATGAAAAATTCTTGTTGTATGTAGAAAAGAACCAGTTTAATTTTACTGGTGTGCGAGATTCTTTGCTTCAGGTTAGACTAGTGATTCATTCATCATAGGAATCTGGAGGTTGAGTCATGGCAACTGGACTTCTTTTCTTTTGGTTTGATACATTTCGCTGCTTGTCCAAGAAAAGAAGTCCAGTTGCCCTGACTCAACCTCCAGATAATTCCACCTGGATGACTGAGAATCTTCATCAACATATCATAATAGGGATGACTTCCCTGATCAGCAAGTTCTCTCCAACACCACCCAACCCCTGTATCTGATCTCCTTTAACAGAAGTTGCCAGGAATTGAATATTGGACCTTTTATTAAAAGCATGTGCTCTACCAACAAACATTGGACTGTTCTCAGCACTGAAAAGGTTGCCTTCAGCAGCCTTCCAGCAGCAGCTTATTATCACTTTTGCAATGAACAGCTTTTGTTTTATTTCTTTGTTTTTCTAGTTACAGTACTTCCTTGGTGTCATGATGATTTAACTCAATTATATTCATTTACACTGTATCAGACTCTATTAATGTGGCCCCTGTGGGTTATCTGAAGAATAAAACACTCCCTCCTCTGATTTATCTTCATAGCAATAACTTTTTGAGATAGACTGGGTGGAGGGACAGTGTCCAGCCCAAAATGATTCCATGAGCTCCATAGTTAAATGGGAACTTAAATTTGTGTCTACCCAGTCCAACTCTCTAACCAACATACCATATTCTCTTTCAAGTATCAGAAACTGAGTTTCGTATAACTCTGACTAAAATGGAGTAGGACCAGAATTGAAGAAAGGTTGAGGTAAGGCTATGGCAATGGAGTTTCCCATTTCCATCTTCCCATATACACAAGCAGTAACCACCAAAGCTTATTTGAACCTTGCAGTGTCCTTCAGTGCAGATGAGAACAGGAGGCTAGTTTAAGGAGATCTAGACCAGGTCTGATGACTCCAGCTCCTCACCTCTCCCCATCCTTTGCAGCTAAAGACAGCAGTTTCATTTTATTAATGCCAGGTTTAGGCACAGGGATGGATAAGTCTCTCAGTTTTGCCTTCTCCAGTTTTGTTCATTTGTTTCTTCTAAATCTCATGTTCTTTCTGTTTTGTTTATGAAGAAAGGTGTGGATTCTGGCAAATACTTGTAAAACAAATGAAGCAAATAATAATTACATCACCCCCAGCCTGGGCTGCATTGAAGGGAAATGTCACTCATAGGAAGAAAAATCCCAAATACATATGTTATGTTTCTCTGGATTCTAAAACCCTAAGATGCCAGAGGTCTTGGGTGCTTTCCCAGTCAGCAAATGAAGGTAATCCAAAGCTGCTGTGGTTTGAAATGAGACCTAGCAGGAGCTGAGCAAAAATGTGGACATTTTTGCCAGGAGAGGGTGTGAAATGGAACAGCTAAAAAGTATCCTATATTTAGTGTGACCTGCAGGATTCACAGAACCTCTTGCTCTTTTATTCATTGGCAGCTGTTTATCTCTAGATGAAAACTGAAGACACCATCCCAAGGTCGAAGTCTTGAAACACATCAAGGAGAACCCTTATTTATTCTCTTTGCTAAAACCTGTTTCCTTTGTCCTCTGATCATCTTACTTCAAGTGTGGCTCTCATGTTCTTCACTAGTGCTAGACCTATTTGATCCATTAGCTGTCATTTGGTCACCATTGGTGTCCACAGGAGGAGCAAAGGGGGGGGGGAGTGACAAAATATGCATCACAATGTTGTGATGCAAACTCTGCCTGTTCTGTATTTGTGTGTGACTCACAGTCCAAGTACAAAAAAGTGTTGCTTACATCATCATGTTGGCATCACTGTGGTTAAGAATGGATGTCTACATTCATTGCTTCTGCTTTTCCAGTCTCCCTTTGGTATACATTTAAGTGGTAGTTTCAAAATCATAGTCACATCATCTTATACACCAGTACTGGGTATATAGAGCTTCCAAATTTTTTCACATCTATCCTTACATTAAAAATACAAACACATCCACAAACAATCTCAGGGTCTTCTTCATCTCCCCCTCCTCTCCAGCCTTCCTCTTCTTCTATCCTGCAGTGTATCATTTCTGGTCCATCACTTCTATTATTAAAAATGTTCTGTCTCCCAAGTAATCTCTCTAGTCCTAGGCAGCACTTTTTCTGACCTATTTCTGGAAACTCACAATAAGGTGTCGGCGATGATTAAGCACTGTATATATCGGTAACGGCACTTCCCTAAACAAATGGATTGCAGCAACTGACAGGCCCCAAATGCTGTGTTTTCTAAATATGATGACTAAATAAAGTAAAGCCACTGGCCTTTAGAAGCAAGTTCACAGTCCTCGGGGGATGGCTACAACTGCAACTCTATTCATCATCCATTCTTCCTTCTATTTGTTTTCTTTCCTCTTTAGTATGTCCTTCATACCTTTGGAAAATGATCCTGTCTTTTCTCGTTCTTTAGCAGGGCACACTTTCATGACTGACGTTATCTTTCCAACTGAAAAACATTGAGTAATGGAGGCAATTTAATTGATGCTATTAATTGGGACAAGTCATTCAAAGACTATCAACTGTTATCCCTTCTGGAGTTCTGTGAAGCACCTCTACAAATAATGCCAAAGAAGGCTGTAGAATTCTGGACTGTATGACTTGAGGCAGTAAGTATGGAAAATGAATGTTTTAATGCTAGTTCCCCCTGTGAAAAGTTCCCTAACTGTAGCACATCAGCTTTCGATAGTAGGGAGGTTTACTGAATCAAAGATCATTTTAAAATATAATGCCCTGCCTAAAAAGTAAAGGTAATAAAATGCAGTCTGCTTCTCCACAACTTGGCCTTAGTTTATATTTAGCACATATCAATCCCACTTTACCCACTCTGAGAATATAACACATATTCTATTGTTTTCAAAGTTCCATGTGATTTTGCCATTTTTTTTAAAAAAAAGCAATACAATCTTCATTATTCCCAGGTGCATCTTTTCCTAACATTTGCATTTTATAAACATATGCACATGAGTTTGTTCCAGATAGATGTGTTTTGTACTCAGCTTTACTGAAGCATCTTTATCACATGCAACTTCTATGCAATGTGTGCACTGGGAAATATTCTGACATGTTCAATAGAAGACTTGGGGAGTTGCGTATTCATTCCTGCCACAAGACTTTCCACTTTCACTAATAGTCACTGGGAGTCGGGCAGCATATACATTTAATTATTACTATTATAGTTGGTCACACAGTCAGCCACATATTTAGACTGAGTTTGGCATTTTTGTCCACCTATCGAGTCCTTCCCAAGGACCTGGGATAGGCAGATGTTGTTGTTCAATAATACTAAAGGTATCATTGCAGGATGTAAGCTGTTCCAAGTAAAGCTGCCTTTTGCAATTGTCTGATGGTGATTTTGTCAATGCTGATGGTGTTCAAATGGTGCTCCAGATGTTTTGGGATTGCACCCAAGGTGCCTATTACTATTAGTACTATCTTTGCTTTTGTCACAGTCATTCTACTTCTGTTTGCAGGTCTTTATATTTTGTGATTTTCTCCAGTTCTTTCTCTTCTATTCTGTTGTCTCCAGGTATTGCAATGTCCACTATCCAGACGTTTTAAAATTTAAATTTAAGTTTTTAATTTAGACTTTAATTCAGGCTTTAAATTTAATTTTTAAAGACTTTTTCGAACATTACTATTACTATTACTATTACTATTACTATTACTATTACTATTACTATTACTATTACTATTGTTAGTCACACAGTCCGCCAGATGCTTAGACTGGATTTGGCATTTTTATCCACCTATCAAGCCCTTCCCAAGGACTTGGGATAGGCAGATGTTGTTTGATGGTGTTCAAGGTACGTAAACTGTTCCAGGTAAAGCTGCCTTTTGCAATTGACTGATGGTGATTTTGTCAATGCCGCTGATCTTCAAGTGGTACTCCAGAAGTTTTGGGATTATTATTATTAAGCATACTGGCCCTTTTCAGGTGTTACTGTCCGATATGGGAGGAACAGAGAGCATTACTATTTTCTTATTGCATTGCTGACCTTACAACTTGTCTGCAGTGGGATTCTTCCTCACATTTAAGTGATCATATGTAGAGCTCCCCACCATAGATGATTGCACCGTAAGCACGGAGACTTTGGACCTTTCCCACTTGCACCTACATGCCCTGGTAACACCAGGTTGCCTTCATCTTTGTCCCCAGCCTATGGCTAAGACAGCCCTAGGTCCTTAGCTATGTTGGTGTTAAAAGTGTGTTTTCCTTCTTGGGCTGCCTCAATGTGTATACAATCTGTTAGACTTTGCAACTCATCACTTTGGAGGGAAGCAAGGTAAGTGACAGTAACCTGAAACAGAAGCAATGGGAGCAGGGCAGGGATCAGCTTGGGGCTCAGCAAAGCTCATGCCAGTATATTTTCTGCCAACTCAGGGTGGTGGAGAACAGTACAGAACAGTACAGTACAAAAGGCCCTTTCTCTTCACTTAGATCACTAGATCTAGAGCACTAATCTGTGAAGGTTCCTCCAACTTCAGAAGTTTATACGTGCCACAACATTTAAAAATGCTCCAAATATTCCTTGGGCATCATTATTATGTCATACTACAGATGGGAATATGCTTGCATAATTTCTATTCCATGAAAACCTTAATGTACCTAGAGACCCAATTAAAAAAAAAATCAGGAAATAGATTCTACTTTATTTTAAATCTAGCCCTTGCATACTATCTGGAGGATTAACATTTGAAATTCCGAATCAAGCCATCTTTCACCTTATTAATTTTCTTTATCATCCTCAAATGACAATGACGGGATATGATAGATCAAAGAACCAGAGGGAAAGAATTGTGTCCTTTGTGTGTTTCCACAAATGCCTGAGTGGGTGAAGGATTGCCAGTACTTCCAGCTTCAGCAGTTTTGCTTTGCTCATGGCCTATGATCTTTGGCATCACACAGCAAAATCATTGCTGGGGCAGTGGTTAACTAGCAAACCAGTAGTTTAACTTTACAGTACTTGCAGCTGGAAAATCTGTGTATCTGGAATTCTTCACCACACTTGATTAGACAAAGAGAGATGAACTCATGCTTTCAGTAAAAGACCACAGGCAAAGAAGAAATGGCACATGTTGGACTTTGGCATGTATGTTTGCTTTCCTAATGCACACCATTTTTTCCTCCCTTTTTTTCCTTTGGATTACACTTGCACAATGTTGTCAGAGAACCCCAAGGAAATAGATTTTAATGCTGTGTACAAATATTTGAACATATCTAGTGGTGAATTCCTAAATAGATAATGGGAATTCATGATCTTAATGGTTCCCATGCTGGACAATGCTATGCCCTTGTATATAAATGTAAAGACTTCTTGTTAATATAATGCCTAGTGGACTCATGCTCCTTTTCATACCACTTTAAAAAAACAGTCACAATTTTATTATTATTTTTTTTTACAATGGCTCTTATGCAATATTGCTTAAAAACAAAATAATGTGGTGTATAAAACAAAAACATGTGAAGTATGTTAAATTAATTTTGAATCTAAATAATGGATGCAGCAAAATTAACTTTGCCCGGCAGGTAAGGAGGCTAAATCTCAAGTTGTGCTAAACAATAAACTAAAAGCGAAAGCTGAAAACTAAAAACATTAGAAGTTTGCCACGCTGCATGGCAAATTATATATTATCCCCCATGGTGCCTGATTAAGTAGCAGAGATTTAGCATGCTGTTAGGACTTATTTTCTTCTTATACACCCATCATATTCTTTCCTCCCATTATACCAATTAGCAGTAATTATCTCATTACATTCTAAAAAACTCTTCCAAAGATGAGAACCTGGTTGCTTGGGACTCATTAGCCCTCTTTAACATGTTTATTGCACTTTTTATTTCTGACCACATGGGGGGGGGGAATAGAAAGATTTAAAAATTGTCCTGTTTTTTCCCTGATATTCTACTTATGGGGAAAATGTCTTCTGTTAGAATTGCATCTTAATTTTCTGTTAGGGTTCAGCTGAAAATAACAGTTGGTAGAATCATGCCGTGTCATTTACCTCTTTCCTCCCAACCACATTAGTATTTACATTTGCAGGATGTTCCCATCGTCTCTGCAATGCTATCAAAACATCGCCTATTATTCATTTAATACATAGGAAGCACACTGAAATTCTTGAAGTGAAAAATTGAGAATTGAAAATAGCTATAGAACTCCGCTGAGTTCCACTCACAACATAGATTAGCCGATGTAAAGGTATGTGGGAATGACCTTGGGAGACGGGGAAGAGCTGCAGCCAGGGCAACGGTCAGATTAGCAGCAGCTGAGCCTGCAGAAGGAACATGGGCAAGGCAAATGTCTCAGAAGGGGCCTTCCCAAGTTTCTTGGGCTGCAAAGGTGAAGGGGGGGGGGCACAAAGAAGAGATGTACTTTGAGACTTGCATGATTCTGTTAATGTAACCTTACAATAAAGTAGAATTAGTCCATCTGGTTGTGCTTCCTATCTAGACTATCGCACAAGGCTGACAGTCTATCACTTCTGCCATTTTGAAGCCCCATTTGACTAAATAAGACACAGGGGCAGGGAGAGTGATTAACACATGTTACCTGAAAATATGCACATTACATCCAGTTTTAGAAAACTAGTTTTGGAAGAGGTGGTTGAGATGCAAAAAAAGCCACAGAGTATAAAGCTATTTGTCTTTCACTCCCTGTTTTCCTATTCAACCACTCCCAACTCAAACGAATTATCCCTCTGCAGCATTTCATCTGTCTAGTTGTTCTGTGGAGACTTGTGGAGTAGAAGAGAAACTAAAGGCCATGTGTGTGTTTGTGTGTGTGTGACTTTGCAGTACTGTATAATATTCCCTAGGCATCAGAATAAGCCTGGGCATGCATATCAGCTGGACAAATGTAGCTCATATCCAACCTTTTACTACTTCTTCAGCTTCTGGTGTAGGATATTATTGTCCAGTCATTAAAGTAGGTTTCTTACATGATCATTTGCACAGTATGCTAGATCTGAAAATAATAAAGGACTGTATTTTATTTTTTAAAAAGTGTTTAGATGGATTCATGGTCACTAGCTCCAACAGCTACAGTCAAAATAGGATTTATAGTTCCTTGTGTTTTAACTATATTACACTTTCAAATTCTCTTTGTTAAAAAAAAAAAATGTCCTCCTTACCGTTTACCATAGTGACTGGATTCACACATCTTGCTAAGATCTGAATTGCCTTAACAAAATATAACCCAGATTATATACAAGTCCCAGGTTAAATTTACCATAATACAATTTACTGTGTCAGCCTAGTTTGCACAGCATATGACAACCTACAGTATTTATGAACTACCTAACTTCATTGTAACCTAGCCTAATCTCTTGTTTGTTTGAATCCAGCTATAGTACTCAGTCCTAACCAAGTTTCTCATTCAGCAGTCAGAGTCTAAGGATTACCAACATAATCAGAAATGTTTACTTGGCCACTTCCTTCCCAATTTACCTGTCTTTAGAACTAAGAAAGAAAAACTAAGATATTCTGCTTGTCCACACAAGGAGGCAAGCTATTTATCTTTCAGCTGCAAGATTTTATGCCACCTTACATTCTGTCCCAAAGAGGGTCCCTTGGCTATCAGGACCTGTTACAGAGCAATGAAGAAGAATGGTAATAAGGGGTATTATTAGGTTCCTGACAATTATTATAATCCAGTTCAGAGCTAGACATACTTAAAGCTATGGGGAAATTGGAGACCACTGTCCCTCATCCTTCTCCATGCCCTTGTTAGACATTATTTTGCTAAAACCCAGCTTTCTGAAAACTGGATGTTCTTTCTCCAAATTCATCAGAATGAGAATGGTTGCTATAAAGCACACCCTCACCCCTGGTGAATCCTTGCATTGTTATAGCAAGCTAATTTGCCAACACTAAAAGTAGGCAGCAATGGCTAAAAGAAAATAACAGAGATGTTGTTTGATATATTTCATTATCTGATAGCATTGTTCCAGTAGAACTGGAGGGACAATCATGTTGGCATTTTAGCAATTGGCTAAAAGACTTGAATTGCACCCACTGTCACATTGTCAATGACTGTATTTTGATAATGTATGGTAATGTAACTGTTTAATGAGAATGTTGTCAGTATAATAAGAATGGCTCCAGCTGTCACTGCTGTAGGGTGGGAGCTTGACAAGTGGTAGAAGGAATCTAATGATAGGCTGGTGCTAAAGGGGAGATTAGATTAATAAAAGATCAATAGCAGAGCTCTGTTTCATTGTGGATGATTATGCTCTCTGAAGAGAGTGCTTGATTTTGATTGATTCATTAGACTGCTTCATGATCAAAGGCAGGCCACTGTATCATAAATGTCGGCACACTAAAAATCCCAAGCTCAACAAACTAAAGAAAATTAACATCTGTTATTTTGGAGTGGAGTAACAATCGCATCTTTGCCACTGAGTTTGATGAGATATACTCCCAGGTAAATGAGCAGAGAATTATAGCCTCCTTTCTCCTGAAACTAGCTCTTAGAGAATCATGTAGACTGTAGCTATTACCAGGAAGAGAATGCACAGGAAAGACCACTGAGGGATGTATTCTGCGAAAAAAAAAAAAAAATCCAATGAACTAAGCATTGGTTATCACCAGGTTCAGACAATGAGCTAAAATTGGGCTCCGGGCTGAGACATAGAAAATGGATAGATAAATGCATAAATAAACAACTTTAAGAAATGGTGTTTTGATAGGAGATGTAAAAACTAGACTCCTGAACACAACATTTCTGTATGCAGTTTTAGTTCATAAGACTAGTTAATTTATTATGCCTGCTCAATGCATGTGCGTATACTCTCACACTCATCCAGAGCACATAGTATCTAATGCAGAATACTATTACAGATCCTCCAAGGATCTCTTTGCATATCTTGCCATAGATACATCACGATACCAAATTCAATAGTTAACTATTTTCTGACCTTTCATGACATCCAAAATGGGTTGTCTAAGATAGCTTCCTCATCATGCCTAGATGTCTCCCAACCCAGCCCATCAGCCTTCCCCATTTTGGCCTCTGTTGACTAGCAAAGGCTCATGAAATGCAACCTGGCTCTGTTTTCCTGGAGCAAAGACTGTTTACCTGACTTCTTGCTTATGCTGAACAAAAACAAATTTAGAAAAAGGAGAATTCTGCTGGATGAGCCCCTTTTGGGAGCTAATATATTTTTTTAAAAAATGCAGAATGATGTGAAAGAGCAGGCTGCTTAGCAAAATTGCAGGCATCTGTGCTGTCTTGGTCCCCTCCTATTTGAGCCTTCTCCCCAGCATCAGCACAGCAGAGTTGCGTATAGAAGCTGCCACCCTGAAACAAGTGGGGAGGGAGGAGGAGAACAGAGGAGATGTGTGTGTTTTGGAAGCTCTGCAGCCAGCAGCAAACAGAGAAAAGCAGCTGAATAAAAGAAGACATTTTTCTTTTACAGAGACTGGATGATCCAGAGGCAAAGCAAGGAAAAGGGCAAGTATAAAAGCACAAAGTAGAAAGTTGCATGTATTCTGCATGCTGGCCAGTAACAGAAAAGGGGAAAAAAAGCAGAAGAAATCCCAGAGAGGGAGATAGGAATTAAGCCAGAATAGTGTTTTTAAGAAGAAAACATTGTTAAATAATAGTATTGCTATAGAGTGTAGTATAGTAATAATAAAGAAGAATTGTTGTACTAATAGTGGAATAGTTATATAATAGAGTATAGTATAGAGGAAATACTGTAATAGTAAATTGAATAGTAATAGAATATAGCTGTTGTAATAGTAATTAGCATAGAAATAATAGTAATAGAATAGAATATAGGATAGAGGTTATAGGAAACACTCATGTATACACTTGTAAGTTTCATATTTCACTTTTGTATCTTGGATATTTTTTTCAAAATAAAACATCTCCCCAACCCTTACAAGGAGATATAAAAAGAACCTGTGACAATTGGTGCCAGTGGCAGGATTGGCTCAGACTCAAAGGACTCCTTAAGTACTATGTTATGAAATGAAAACAAACCTTAATCGCTAAAGGAAGGGAATCTGGCCCTTGCAGACTTTGCAGGCAATAGCCAACATTCTGGCTGCAGAAACCAGACCTCTCACTAGAGACTACATGAAACAAGCAGGGATGAAAAAGGTAGAAGGGGCTAATTCTCATTTGGACACAGAGAAGGCTACTACTCTAGTAGAGACAAGTGTCTAGCCTAAGCTATAGTTAAAACAAAGAAGAAGGTAGAACAACCAGAAAAGGGGCTAGGCCCAGATATTTGGGGCAATATCATATTAGAAATGTTGAGGCAACAGCAAGAGGAAAGGCCTCAATTAATTAAAGAAGAGGAAGAGCAGTTCTGGAGGCAGACAGAGAGGAAGGATAGGTTAGAATAGGAAAAGAGTGAGAGAGAGGCAAGGAAGGAAGTGTTTAGGGGGCTGATAGACTTACTTAAAGGGGAGCAGTCTCCAGGAGAGGCACATTCACAGACTGAAATGGCCCCATTGGTTAAAGCTTTGTTGTACACCACCCAGAGTCACCTGTGGTGAGATGGGGGACTATATAAATTGATTTAATAATAAATAAATAAAATACAGGCAAAGGGAAATGAACAGGTAATGGTAGTAGGAGTAATCCCTAAATTACCATGTAATCTAGTGATTGGAACAGATTTTCCAATTGCTGAGGATTGGATTCAAACAAAGGCTTCAGAAGGGAGGCTAAAGTAGTGGGAGTAACCACAAGAGCTCAGTCTAAGGCAGAGATGAAGAAGGAGCAGAAGCTGGAGGGGAAGGAACCTGGGATCCTTCCTAATCATACTGATTTAATAGGGGAAGTGGGATATCCTAGAAAGGAGAAGGCTTGAACAAAGGCTGATTAAAGCCAGAGGTGAACCCATAGGTCTAGACACTCCTAAATGGGAAATTGACCTAGGGCCCTTACTAAAGAAATATCCCACTTTAAAACACCGTTGGTTAGTGGCAAAACAGGAGGGAAATAAGGGAAACAACACCCAGATTCCAAGAAAAATCAGGGTTGCGGTTTCAAATTAGGCTTCATCCATATTCAAGGGAACAAATAGAACAAATAGCAATTTCCCAGGAATATTGCAAGGCTATATTGGAACCAGCCCATGAAAGTCCATGGTCTGGACATATGGGTAGAGATCATACAACATTTAGAATATTAGACAGATTTTATTAGCCAGAGATTAGTAAAGATGTGGCCCATTACTGTAGATGCAGCCCTATGTGTCAATTAGTGAAACCAAAAGGGGAACAAGATAAAGTTCCATTACAGAAATGCCTTTAATTCCCACTCCCTTTTCTAAAATAGTCATGGATATTGTAGACCCTCTACCCTGATCTAGTAAAGGTAACAAATATATCCTAGTTGTGTGCAGCTATGCAACTTGCTATCCAGAAGCAGTTCCATTTAGGAATGTGACAGCTAAAATAGCAGAGGGACTGGTAAAAATCTTTAGTAGAGTAGGCATATCAAAGGAGATCCTCAGAGATCAAGGATCTAATTTTCAATCAGCTCTGCCTAAATATACAGTGGTACCTCTACTTACGAACACCCCTATTTACGAAATTTTCAAGATACGACCAGCTCCAGCCCCAAAAATTTACCTTGATGTGTGAACTCTGCCTCAAGGTACGCCATTTTTACGCCCCTGACACATGGTCCGCGGGCGTTTTTCTGCCCTGCCGCGCAGCGTGTGGGCGTTTTGCCGCCCCGCCGCGCCCCTGACGCACGGTGCATGGGCACTTTTCTGCCCCTGACGCACGGTGCGCGGGCGTTTTGCTGCCCCACCGCACGGCGCGGGGGCGCTTTTCCACCCCTGATGCATGGTCCGCGGACGCCAGAACGGATTAACGGTAATTACATTGAACCTTATGGGAAAATTTGCTTCGGGGTGCGACCAAATTCGGAAGGTGGAACGGATTAACCGTATTTACATTGAACCTTATGGGAAAATTTACCTCGACTTGCAACCAACTTGACTTGCGATCAGAGCCACGGAACGGATTAAGTTCATAAGTAGAGGTACCACTGTATGTATGCTGACTTAGGGATAAAAGGGGTGTGTACCAATCCTTATCATCCCCAGGCAGATGGTCTGACTGAAAGGATGAATCAGACCCTGAAGGCTATGCTTAGGAAATATGTGGGTCAAGACCCAAAACATTGGGATACCTGGCTGCCAAACTTTCTATGACAAATCAAAGGAAAGCTTAGAAAATTGAGAAGCCTGGGCTAGTTGTTCTGGTGGTGTTTTTTAATAGAAAGCAAACAATTTCAAGGACAGACCTTTCCATCTAAACTAGATGTCATGAATGGAGAGAATGACCAGACTGAGATACATTCATCCTTGTTAGTGAAACTTGAATCTTGACAAACTTTTCTAAACTATCTATAATGATATATATAACCATAGATCAGTGGCATTCTACATTTAATGGTTCCACTCTGTTTATAGTTTTCAAGATAACATCTAGCCTAACTTGATTAAATTGCTCATTATCCTCACCATTCTGTTGTCATGACTTAAACAAATCATACCATTAAGGAAGCAAATGACAGTTTACCATCACCATAGCAACTTAGGTTCTTACATATGTCTCAGGCTGCAGTCAAGTAGATCATTTGAGCGTCTTTCTTCATCAGTGCTTGAGTTTTGAATCTTCCTGCTAGAGCCACCATAACTCATCACTTCACTGTAATTACCTGCAAAACTGAAGTGGATCAGTAGTAGCACAAATAGCAGTATTGTCATACCCGATATTTATTTACTCTGTAGGTTTCTGGATGCAATCTAACACAGGTTTTTGGAGAATAAAATAAATCTACAAATGAGAACAAAATATTCACATGGTACTGACTTCATCATGGCACTGACCAAGAGCAGTTCATGGAGTCTGCCGACATCTCTCGTTATCCATTTCAATATTTACATAAGGAAGTGTGTATTTGAGAAAGACGTTTCTTGAAAGCATATCCAAGAAAGATGTGTGGCAAAAAAAGCCTATATTGGGTAGCTGTGGTGTTATATTCAAAATAAAAATATATTGGGAAAATTGAGTAGTAAATCATGCATATCAGGGAAAATTGTGGATGATTTCAAGTGGGTTTTTTATTATTTTTGTTGTAAAAATAAAAGATGAAAGGATGAATGAATGGACATGGCATAGAAATATAAAACCTTCACTCTAATATAGATGAATTTTAGATAGAACCAGTGTTCCAAGGCACAGTGCAGCATCACAATGCACAGAAAAGGCAGAGAAACTCTGGCTCTTTTCTCAAAGACATTTATACCAGTAATAATACTAGTAACAGTAATCATCATCATCATCATCAAACAACAACATCTGCCTATCCCAGGTCCTTGGGAAGGACTTGATAGGTGGATAAAAATGCCAAATCCAGTCTAAACATCTGGCTGACTGTGCAACCAATAATAGTAATAGCCCTCAACATCTGGCTGCAAAGCAAATGCAAATGTACCCAAACCTCTAGCTTTACAATAAAGATTTCTGATTGGATGAAGGAAGATATGTACACAGTTAGATTAAAAACCTAGGATGGATACTTACTACACTTAATAACAGCTCATTGCTTCTGATGGGAACTCACAGTATTGTTATTTCGAAGCTGGATAGTTAATATCATAAGAGGTAGAAGTACCAAGTAGTTAAATATGCTGCTAAATGTTACTACTGACAATTATTTTTCTTCGAATGTTCAGTTGCTCATTAATGGAAAAGCAAGAGATCAGTATGGAAGCTTGTGGAAGCTTCTGAGGTACAGTAGTCCTCAGGATTTGCCCCCGGGCTCTGTGGACTCTCGATTCCTATAATCACAATTGTCATCTTTGCAATATCTGGAAAATTGCATTGTTTGCAGCCAGAAAATCCTAATAGATTCCATTGTGCCCCTTCCTCTTTTTAATAGTGTGGAATGATAAAACTTTCAAACATTGCAGTGAAGGGAATAGAGAAGGTAGCTGAAACAGTAGCCCCCGGAGAGCCAAAGCAAAGGAAAAAGGTGGAATTCCTGATGTCCATGGTCTAAGTATCTGTTACGGATGCTAGCTAAGCCCACTACCAGAGCCCAAAGAAAAAAATATAGCCATGTTCTGCCCTGAAGTGGTGCAAGCATCTTTCAACGTGCACAGACAGATCACCTACACTGGAACAACCAGGACAAATTGGTTACTTATGCCAGATCTGGCAGACAAAAGATCCAGATATGTCCTTTTTTTTTTTTTTTTTTTTAAGTGAAGCAGATGGTTTCACCTGTGAGACTAGGATACTCCCATATATTTTAAACCTAACAAGATATGCCTATGACTAACTTCTGGCCTTAAATATTTTTAAATCTGCTATGATATTCTAAGCACACCTCAAATGTTATTTATTTTATTTGTTTTGTAAGAAGCATGTTTCTTGTAAGTGTGTGTCTAGGAGATACCACTTTAAACACCTGGTAGAAGATCACATGATCACCTGACTGGCCATACCAAATAAATAAATTTGACATACCAAATAAATAAACACTTTGCACACATAAAATTGCCATAACAGGGTAAAGACCAGGCCAGCACTGTTTTCCTTGAATGTTAATTTTTTACATAAAATATTTATTTTGTGGGAATAGTACACTCAGGGAGAAGTACACAGAAGTAGACCTCCCTTTGACATCTACTATCTGAAGTGCTTTGAATTATATGTGATTTGGCTGGTCCTACCCTTGGCCTCCTTCACATTATTAGCTATGACTTATTCCATTCCTCTGGAATGACATATAAAAGCAAGTCCTTTTAAACGGAGGAATCTAATATTTGGAAGGCAACCCAGAAGGTAGTAGAAGAGATGAGAAATAATTAAAGAAGTAACACTTTGGTGCAAACTGGTGTGAATCTATCAGGACCAATAAGGAAATTAATACCTGGATACCAAGGATCAGAGTCTGCACAAGAAATTAGGAGCAGGGGGAAATAAGGACCTCTGAAAAGAAAATTAGGAAAGAGATGAAGTGAGCTATAATGAGGCTGCTATGGCAGCTTGGAGCCTATGAAAGTAATGAACATTTCAGACCTCTGGGCAGGGATACAGATAGTCTCCAGGTTAAGAATGCCCAGTTTACAGAAGACCCATAGCTAAGAACAGAGTCTATTACAGCAAAATTCGAGTTAAATACACAATGATTTGAGTTAAATACACAATGGTTCGTGTTCATTACACAATACAGTATTGTGTAATTATACAGTACTTATACTTGTATACTACTTATACAGTATTATACAATGCATACTGTTCCGGCCTACATACAAATTTGACTTAAGGACAGACCTTGGGAACGGAACTTGTTCTTAAACTGGGAATTACCTGTAGAGGGATTCATCCAAAGAACGTAGAACTAGGAAATGTATAAAAAGTCTGGCGGAGAAAAAAGTGAAAAAAAGTCATTCAACTTGGTGCCATGGGTAAGGAAAAGAAGACAAGGAAAAGGTGATATTAGAGAGAGATTGCCTAAGAGATGTTGAAATAAGAAATGAGACTACTCAGGTGTAAGCACAGAGTAAAAGGAAGCAGGATTTCCCTGCAGCACTCTGCCCAGCCAGGATGCCCTTCTCTGCAGCTGACAGGGAAGAGATGCCGCTGAATTCCCAAGAATTGGGAAAATCAATTGGCAATGCTTGGCCAACAGAATAGAAAGACCTGAGCAGTTTCCCAGTGAGGGAATCACCCAGAGAATGGAAGGATAAGGCTTGAAGAGCCACTACGAGGAATAGAGTGAATCACAAGGGCCAGCTGGAAGAGTTTCCACCCAGATAGAGGGGTCCAGCACCCAGGGGAAAGGGGCATGAGACAAGGCTATATACTCTGGCTGTTTTCTAGGGAATTTAGTGAAGGAAGAAAGATGACTTGTTTAAATATGGCCTAAGCTTCTGAAATGCAGTCCCCTTTTAGCAGACTGCTCAGTCCCTTGGGGGTGTAAGACAGAGAGGGAGGAGAAGGACTGCTCATTTCTTTGCAAGCTCTATCTGCAAGATTCTTTTTGAGTTCAATAGCTTAGTGTTGCTCAAAGTTATTCTTGTACCTATGCGATGCTGTCTATACATGTGTATGGTTGTTGTTTCTTGAAAGTTAGCAGTAAATTGTTCTTCTTTGTTCACAATTCTTCTTACTGGATAGTCCCAGGTGGTTAGAAGAGATATGGCCCTTTAGAGACCCTCTCCAACTTCCCACCGGAGACTCACTAAGGAAACAGCTTCTTGAACTGAAGATGACTTTTGTGTTAAAAGAGCAGCTTCGGTTTGTGCTATAGGTTCTATCTTGCAAAGAGGCATCTTTCGTTATATACTGTATGTATGCATATCTACACGCTCCTTGGAAGTGTCAACATCATACAGCATCAGCACAGATGAGTTTCAGGAGTGATCTTAAAATATATTTCTACTCAAACTTATTTGTTTGTGTAGCTATCCATTGGGAAGGCTGGCAATTTGTCCCCCAAGTTGTTGCTGCTGTCAAGAAAGAAGCAGTGATCTGGTTTAAATTAGTAAACAGACTGTGACACACTTAACGTATAATATGAACAAGGAAAGTTTTTGATGCTGGCTTATATGTGCATGGCATTTGAGATGACAGCTAATGAAACTGACAGAACTAAATGAACATTACATGCTCACAAATGAAATGCTGTTAAGTGTTGAGATTCTCAGTGGCTTAGTGCAGGGTTCCTCAACCTCAGCAACTTTGAGATGGGTGGACTTCAACTCCCAGAATTCCCCAGCCAGTCATGCTGGCTGGGGAATTCTGGGAGTTGAAGTCCACCCATCTTAAAGTTGCTAAGGTTGAGGAACCCTGGCTTAGTGAACAAAGAATGGCAACAACGGAAAAGGAACAGTCAGTCCTCACCAGAACTGAAGCCAGAAGCACATCAAGAAATATAGCGCCTGTCCCTTTGGTTTGACTAGATCACCTTCACAGAATTGTCCTCCAACAGATTCTGAATATTATTTGCTCTTGTGCCTGTTGATGCAGTGCAAGAGAGAGATGAAAAATATAAAAGGATGTGAGTTGCTGCCATGTCAGAGGCAAGGATGAGTACCTAGTGCCAATCTTGGAACCCAAGGTGTTCACTTCTTTGAGTTCCACCATGATAGCATTTAGAGACAAAGAGACAAACAGATAGACAATGTATTATATAGCATATAGTATTCAAAATAATCTGTAGCACTGGTTTTAAAGGGAATGGACTTAAATTGTGACTGCAACATCTAGCTCCAAAGGCTTACTACATGAGACAGCTGAAGACCAGAACCAAGATTTCAAGTTCATGCCTTTAGAATTTCTACATATGTGGCAGAAATTTCACACATGCACAACAGAAAATATTTAGCAAAATGTTCTCATTTTTTCTCCCCAAAATAAGATGGAAAATTGGGGGCGAGGGTGTGAAGCTACAATGAATATTCTGAAAAGAAGTAATAGGCTTGAACTCTTCCACAATTATTATGCCATTAGTGAAAGTGTCCTATATTGAGGGACAATGTTTTGGGGCAGTCTTAATTCCAAGCAGAAACTACATATCTTTCAAAAAGGTCTTAATTTCAGCAAACTTTTTATACACTTCATGTATGTGTGAAATAGACAGAAAATTGCTGCATCTGAGAGAGATTTAAAAGTTTGAGATAGGTCAAATCATAACCACTTTGTGGAAGCTATTATTGAACAAAGTTCAGTGTCAAGACTAGTAAATTCTGACTTCAGCATTCAGATCCACACTGCAAAAAGGCCAGAGATGGAGAAGCTAAACAAGATCTAGTGCTAAAATCTGCACAGTATTCTTTATTAGTTCATACAACCAATTTGTGCAAAATTTAGTGACTAGGCTTTGAATCCAGAGTGTCTGTCAGTATACTGCATATAACTCCGAGTTGGTAGGATGCAGGAAATAGTATACTGGCTTGCAAGATATTATCTAATTTAGTGGCCCTAGTTCGCATAGAATGGCATGAGACACTCAGAATAGCAAGAGAAGCTAGCCTGATCTTGTAGAGAGGAGTTGATGAATTCATGTATTGAAATGAAGGTATTAAGTTAATTGTATGAATGAAAGGGCTAAGATGTATGTCAGAAAGAATGAACTGGTGTCATCTAAACTGTTGTGGATGCCTACGAAAGTAGGAATCCACAACCTGGTGGTAGTCTCATGTTACATTCCTATAAATGGTGATAATGAAAAAACCTGAAATGAATATTGGGAATTGTGCAACATCCAAAATGAATGCTATCCATGAGGAAAAGCTAGTCTGTTAGATGGCATAGGAACAAAAAGAGAGAGTCAAGAAAAATTATTGGGCCATTCCAGAAATTCAGGAATGAGTGATGATGGTGATTGTTTAGTTAGTATCTTAGAAAAGACCTGTTTCTTTTGAATACATGTTTCAAGCATATGTCTATGAGACAAAGGAATAAACCTAAATTTAGAGAACAGTGAAGGATACAATGGTGATGAATGTTTCTACATGTGGAACAGACCAATAGCATTAAGAGTTAAACTTTAGAAACAATGGATATGGAAGAAAAGGAAAGAAAGGAAAGGAAGTAGAGCAAAAGTAGAGTGGTAGCAGGAATAGAAAGTATGAGTCCTATATGAAAAAAATATTAGGAGTTAGGTTAATCTCTCAATGGAATGCATGGCTGGTGAATATAAAAGGATGTGGAAACTGTGTAAAAGAGAATGAAAGCAATGATGTTATGAAGTACCACAGATGTTTGTGGAGTTAAACTAATGAGAAGTGTGAAAAATTATGCTTGATGGAATGATGAAGTGAAAGAAGCTATGAATGAGAATGAAAATGCATGCCAAGAATGCTGCAAAGTATGAAAGAGAAACATATTGTATAATCTGTATATAAAGAAAAACATACCTAGAAAAATGTAGTCAAGGAATAGCTAAGGTTAAAAGAAGCAGAGAAAGCGCAGCCTGATTTTGATGGAAATAAAAACATGGGGGGGGGGGATATGTAGGTGAAAATGGCTAAACAAGGCATCTTCAATAGATTGAATAAAATTAAGGATAAAGATGATGATACAATCGGAAAATGAAATTGAAATGAGAGAACGCCAGAAGTAATTTAGAGATATTGAAATGCTGAAGAATGGAAGTGATATGAATGTGATGAATGGTAGTGCCCAAGAAAGAAACTACAAAAAAAAAAAGAAAAAGAAAAGAATCATAAATGTTGTGAGAAGGTTGAAAAATGGTTAAGACAGAAGGTGTAGATGTTGTTACCTGGAGATATGCTAAACCAAGAATGTTGCTTATGAATGGCTCTGCAATTTGTTTAATGTATGTGTGGAGGCCACATCCGTGTCTGACAATAGAAAAATGCTGTTATTCCTTTCTTATGCAAAAAGTATAGTGAGATCAGTTTGCTAACTCTGTTCAGGAAGATGTTAGGGTTAAGGTTCGCATACAAGAAGTGATAATAAGCAAAATTTGGGAAGGGCACTTGGGGGTGTGCAGATGAGAATTTTGCACTTCAGCAGGTCATTGAGAAATGTATGTATGTGAGAAAGAAAATTACCAGGCATCTGTTGATTTAAAGAAAGTATATGAACAGTGAGTAGATTTGAATGTTGTATGTGAATACTGAATGCAGTTGGATACGGAATTGAGTGGAATGCAATAAAGGTGGTACACATATGCAGTAAAAACAGTATAAAATGGATGTAAAGATTGCTTAAAAATAAATCGAATGCTTAGCAAATGATTCAACACTGAGCAAGAGTAGTATTACAATTTGTAGTGTCCCTCAGATGAGTTATGTATTTATAGATAAACATATAAGGAATGCTTATGAATGATATTAGAAGTGTGTTGGTTGGGGACTTGAATATGTATGTGTGTGTATTTGTATAAACACAGTGGTGTGTTTTTGCCTGAGAAACAATGATTTGCAGCAGATTTTGACTGTATGATGTAGTGAGGAGTTCAGATTTGGTAAAAAAAGAAAAGGGCTCATAAATGAATAGGTGATAAATGAATGTGGACTGAATACAAAAGTGAGCGATCAGCATGAAAGAAGCACGCTGAAGTGTTTACTGAATGAATGAATGATGATCAAATTGCAAAACAAAAAATGAAGGAAGGGTGAATAGGTTAGAAGAAAGGGAAAGTGAGAAATAATGAGAACAGAGAGAAATTTAAAGAATAAAAGTCACTGTATGCATCTGGGTATGGAGGTGGGGGAAGCAAGAATGGTTTGCAAAGACAAAAGGGTATGAAGAAGTATCCTGAATGGTGTTGGTGTAAACTAAATGTATTTGCTTGTTACATATACTTCCCAATCAAATTGACTCAAGGAAGTTTACCAGAATAAAAGCCAGGGCCATCAGAAAACAGGCCTCTCCAGGTCTCTATAAAATTCACAGCCTAATGACCAGAAAATAACAACCGCAAAAAGGGAATGGAGCATTATCACTGCTCAAATCCTTCTCAGAAGAGAACTGTCTTCAGAGCTCTCCAGAAAGTCAGTCTTGATGGGGGCCATCCAAATGTCAAGGGATAAGCTACTCCACAATGTTGGAGGCACAACTGGGAAAGATTGCTCGTTGACTCCCGCTCCTTAACTCTTCATGGAGTGGGGAGCCTAAGCATCTCTCTTGGAAAGACTCTCTTGGGGGGCTTAGTTAAATTTCCTTTTGTTTCCTCTTATTTCCTGCCTCCAATAACTTCTGTTTATGACTTCTCACTCTCTTTCAGTGTGTTGCGTAATGTTACTTAGCTCAAAAGGGAAGTTAATGAAGTTGCAAATCAACTTTTCATTGCAAATCTCTGTCATTAATAAAGATGTGGCCTTTTATTAATTCTCATCTCTCTCTACACATACACACACACACACACATATAAATTATATACATACAAGCACTCCCACACACATACGCACAGAGAGAGATACATAGGCAGAGACATCCACACCTACAGATACCATGGCAAAATACAAAGGCAATTATCTGTGCCATTGCTCTTTCAAACAGACACCTTTGTTGGCATCCCCCTCCCCCCAAATTTGGTTTGGTTTGGGTTTCCTAGATTGTGTCCAAGGCTGACATAGAGGTAAGAGCCTTTACCACACTTGAAGGCAAAAATCTTTCTGCCAGCACATTAGAAAGTCTATTTTTTAAGCAGATGCTATTGAATATGAACAAATAAAAATGTCACAAAAATCTATTTTCTCAAGGTGATCAACTGTTAGCCACAGCTTAAAATTACTTAAGCACTGTAGAAAGGAACATATTGTTAATGTTAATATGGGCTGTTGGCACCCTGCTGCTTTTGCTGTTCACCAACATTTGTGATGGCAGAAAGCAGCAAGCTAATCTTCTGAAGTATTTCAGTATTGTATGTGTTTAAGAAACTGGGTCCCATTTGAGTAATATAATCTAAAGGAGAGGGGAAAGGGCAGTTACACTTCTTTACTGAAAAATCAATGAAACATTTCTGTTGCACAAGCATGAGCTCTGTAGAGCTACTAGGAATATGATTTTGAGGGATCTATCCAGCTCATGAGTCAATTATAGCCTGGGTTATATATTTTAAACAGTAAGACTAAAGGGAGAGATAGGGCCACCTGCACCTCCTGGTCACTTACTCTTCAGAACGGTTCTCCCAGATACAGAGAGTAGCTGGTGCGTGTATATGCAAAGTCTCCTTCAAACTGAGATCAACTTCTGATGTCTTTAGACGTAGGCCAAGTAGTGGCAAGATTCAAGTATGATTTGAACTGTATGTAGATTTGGTCTTTGTGGAATAAAAGGGAGGAACAGAGAAGGTTATACACAATGCCCTAAACTACCATGTAAGAGGTATGATTATGGAGTGGGAGTGGGTGCCAAGGTTGCACTCTGAAGCATCACTACCCCAAACTGGTGGCATTTGCTTGCTTGCTCAGCTGCTTCGGTTCTGGCGCAATAGGAAACTAAAAGAACTGAAAAAACAGTGAGCTTCTTTTCTAACTCTGATTGATCATCATACTTCAGGGAATTAATCAATTTTAACATTTTGGATACAGAAAGTTCCAGGTTCAATCTTTGGCTTCTCCAGGTACGGCTGGGGAAAAAAGCCCGGCTGAAAACCCAATGAGCCTCTGCCAATCTGGGTTGACAAAACTAGGCTCAATAGATCAATATCTGACTTAGTATGCAAACATTCCTTGTGTTCTTGTCAGTCGATTGATTGAAGGGAGAGAGAGGATTAATCCAGCAATCTTTTTTTTTTTTTTTTGTCTTCAATAGGCTGGGAGCCCAAATCCATGCCCTTCTTGGTCTGTGTTCTGGATATTCTCCAGCAACTTGTTTATTTCATTCCAAGAGAAAATGCTCTAAGTTGTCATTGTGAAAGGATATTTCCAGTGTCAAGCAATTAACACCACTTGTGGCAAGTAAAGATTGGGGTCAAGTAAGTGTACCTGCCGAAACGGTGCATTGTTTTCCAAAGGAGCTAGTGAAAATGAGCAGCCCAGGTTCAAATCACTCCACTATTGCTAATTAAAACCCTAAACAGCTCTTATTTCTGGCAAGCTTTCCCTATTTTATAGCTGGCAATTCGCTGGCTTCTGTGGAGGCCACGGAGCCATGCAGCTCTTTCTATTTAAATATTTGGAATACTACCCAACCCAAGGCTTACATCAGAAACTCCTTTCTTGAAGAAAAAGCTCCAATGAAATCAAAGGCATGATGTGGATGAAAAGAAATCTATCTTATGCTTTCTCATATCAACTGTCTGAATGTGCGCACCCAGAAGAAATACACATTATTCTTCCCTTTTGCCCTGCTCCCCTGGCTTCTCCAAAGAATAATTTTTAAAAGTGTACAAAAAGTCTACATTAGGGAAAGTCCAATACAAAAATAGTTGCATAGAGGAAATAATGTACAAAGAGACATATTAAGGGGGGAAACTGGTGTGCCAAAATGTGTCTCATACACATATAAAACTGCATACCAAGTCTCATCTGTTATTTAAAAAAATAACTGCAAACTGATGCAGAGACAAAAGGGAACAAACGTGTTGAAAAAGTGCAACTCCTTGTAGAAGAGGGAAATTCATGAGAAGAATTCACATCATGGTTAGAGATGAGTTTGATCAATCTGTCAGTGAGATGCTTGTGTGTTTCTTTTCAGCTTTATTGCTGCTGTTGCAACAAAAGACACATGGGAACAAAGCAAAAGCATCAGGGGGGCACCCAGCCCAATAGCCATAAATCCACATCCTCAAATTCAACAGAAAGCTTGATTTATCAGGCTTTCAATTCATCATCCCTCGCAAGCTGGGCTCCAGAAAAATTCCTAGATGGGGGAAATGGACTGAAAGTATGTAGCTTCACTCTGCCCTACCCCACCCCCAAAAAAGCCTTAAATGATCCTCAGTTTGAATGATGAATTTTTCTGATTGCTGCACTACATCCCAAAAATGCTGGTCAAGACTTAACCAACAAGCACTTAGTGTCAATGGGAGAAGTTTGCCTGTGCATAAATTTCATCCATTGAAATCCAGTTGATTAAAAATAATTAATTTTGCCTGGATCCCTCTTTCTTTTAAACTGCATTTCTTTAAGGTACAGAGATAATTGTATTCTCCAGAGATGTTTTTTTTTCCCTCTTATACAACAAATTGAATAACAATGCTACTAAACCACATCTCTTTATTACTAACTCCAGCGATGCCCTGAGTTCTATTATTTTCATAACTTCACAGTGTGAATCCAATGAAATATTTGTTGAAGGTATATTATGCACAACAATCTTTCCTGCCTTTTTTTTTTTTTAAACTGTCAATGAATCAAGCTTACAATTAGGACAGAGTAGGAGGAGAATGCAATTAATTTGAGTCACACCATAAATAAAGTGCTTTTTGTATTGTTCTATATGAAAGGCATGTTGGGACAATTTAACTTAACTGCTGATACTTTCACTCAAGGAACAACTTGTGCTAAAAGCATCCTAGATGTATAGAATGGTAATTTTTAAAAAACTGATTAGGCAATGCTGTTTTCACATTATTTCCATAAAAACAATAAATAATGGACTTTTAAGCCTTCCCTGCCCCCCGCCCCCTTTATATGCATAATAAAGAAGAAGAAACAGAGATAGTGCAGTGCAGCATCTAAATTGCTTTGATAGTTGGCAAAATCTGAATACTGGCACAGACACATCTACGGGGGACAAGAGGATGGAAACAACATCGCGGCCTCTCAAGGCAAGCCCTGCCTCTTTTCTTCGTGCATTGTGATGTCTCACACACACGCATCCAAAAAGAAAGGAGCTTGTGTACGATGCTGCAACACTGCATTTGTCATTCTGATGAGAGCCACAAAGCCTGCGGATACTACTGTGCTGGATAAAATGAAGACGATTTAGCCCTGCAGTGAACGTCATCAGTCAGTAGTAATGGATGAGCATCTCTGAGTTAGCACTGGGTGAGCTTTCCTAGTGTGAATTTGCGTGGGCATTTTGAGCTGCAGCTTTTAATGACCCCAGGTGAAATCAAAAGAAAGTGTACCTAACTCTGTGTGTGGAACCTTCACACCCATACACACTGACACAGATCCTAAATTCCTTGCAAGGCATTTTTATCCTCCACTCTAAATTGCTTCAAGGACCAATCTTTCAAACAGCCCCAAGTCCTAAGGAACCTACACCTCCTAGATTTGTAAGAACATCAGAAAAACTGTGCTGAATCAGAGTCACAGAGTGCAGGTCATCAGAGCCTGTCTGATAAAGGGTTTGTTCTAAGAGTGGCCAACAAGAGGCCTAGAAGCAGCCCACAAGCCGGGCATGGAAGCAAATGGCATTTGTTTTACAGGCAAACATTTGGAGGCCACGTCAGCTATAGCCCATCCTTTAAGATAGGGAAGGCTGGGGAGAGTAAGGGTAAGTGGCATGCCAGAAGAAGGAACTAATACACAATTGATGTCTTTCTGAATACCCCAGTGAAGCAAAGAAGGCAGCATATAAAGTAAATAATATATCAAAACCAAGAAAGATACTTTGTGGCCAGATGGATAGGTACAAATAAAATAAAATGCAATTAAGAACAACCACCATTTCAGACTTAAACCCACATGGCACACTTCCATGGCAGCATTTCTTGCCAGTATCTATTCCTGAGCTAAGAATCCCTGCTGCATTTTTTTCCACCAGTTCTGAAGGGGGGGGGGGGGGAACTTGCTTTAGATATTTTTAAGGGAGAAGAGAGAGTGTGGTGCTCTTGCGCTTCTGTAGTTATGAGGTATGTTTGAATCTCCTGCCTTTCCTTTCTCCCATGGTCTCTATAAGCCTCTAGACTTCAATTACATCTCAAGGGAATATCTCACAGAAGTGCACTGAAAAAGCCCACGGTATTGAGAAGAGGTGGGAGAATATCTTCTTCTCCTAGATAAATTTTCCAGCAAAGACCTCTGTTGACCATGGGAGACCTTGGGGCAAATTCTAAAATATGCACTGCAACCCTGCCTGCAAATACACTGGGGCAGAGCTTGCATCATGATGTCATGGCACACATTTCATCATTTTGACCAAATCTCTGCTTGTTGTAGATGACTCTTCTGCCCAGATATTTGGTGGAGCATACTGAGAGTCAGTTCTCAATGAAGCTGTACCTGACACCCATCATTCTGGGGAAGAAAATGAATGCAGGACAGTTTAGGATATTCCCATTGGATAGAAATAGGACTTTTGGGTTAAAGAAGAGGGTAGGGTTAGGACCACAACAAACATTAAATTAAGTTTATATGTAATTAAATCAATTGTATGGTTCATATGACTGCTTTCCAGGTGTTTAATCATTTCTCCCTTCTGTCGCATTAAACTTACAATTCAGCAACAACCTTGAAACAGGCTTTGGGGACAGCACTGAAGGATCTGAGATAGGAGATAGGCAGATACTTTCAGCCCCACCAGGTAGACCTGACCAGGAAATCAACTCCACAGAAAGGCTAAACCTATTTTTATTCAGATCGGCTATAATAACACAATCTTACAAATCTGATTTGTACCTCCTCCCCCTTCTTATACTCCAGTGAATTAGGGAGGCATCTGCCTGATTCACTTCTAAAGGTTCTCTTGTTTCCCAGGACTTAAAAAATATTTCAGCCCCATTTGCTTAGGTACTGTTCTTGCATATTTCCATCAAGGTCCTCTTCCTTACTCTCTACAGATACAGCCCAGGGTAACCAACTATACATCTCTGCTGTATGATATTGGCACAGGTCTAAGGACTAATTTTAAGGGAAACAAACGGGATGATCAAGGCTAGATAGTTTAGAGCAGGCCTGACAAGAAAACTTGTGTGGCCCACCAGCATTTTTTTTTTTAATCAATAAATTCACCATGGTTGCCACCCTGACAGATGCACTGCCAAGCACCTCCAAGCACCTCCAGGCCTTGCCGCCACTGCCAGCTCATGCCCCTGCTCTACAGGCTGCCAAACAGCTAACTGGCACACGAGGTATCCCGTTGCAGCCTGCGAGGATTTTTAATTTATCAGTGCAGCCCTTTCATCTCTACAAGATGTACAGGACTGGTTTGCAGGGAGATCGAGGCAAAGAAACAGTGAATAGCTATATTTTTCCAACTAAAAAATAAGTGTGCGTACTATGCCTGTTGGAATCAGTGGTCTTCAAAATATTTAATAATCTGTTGGTTTGGAAAAAAAAGAATAGAACGCATATTCAGGAGGTCTGGATTGTCTGTCTCTCACCAACTGTATAAATTGATTGGATCCAAGCTCTGGCTTGTGTTTTAGAAACACATCAATCTCTTTTTGGTGCCACAAAACTTATTTTGCTGCACTACATAAAATGGCTACCTTCTGGATCTTTCTTCTCTAACAAGCGGCACTTTCTTCAGATATGCTCATTATGCATCAGCTTAAGATATTCCTATTCTACTAAGATTTGGGTTAAAGTGATAGTGGTATGCCTTCATGGTTTGTCTGATCTGGTCCAATTAAATTTTTAATGATTTTAAAATATTTTTTCAGGTCTGCTGTATTATCAACTGCTTTTAACTTAAGGCTAACTTTTGTCAGCGCATTATATTCTCCTTTGTAGTGATAGAGCAGGGTGGTAATTTTCTCAGTAAATAAAAAATCAAAAACAGTAAATAGTCCTATGGATATCTTCCGGTTTTCAATAGAGAGTATAGCTTGGCAGCCTTCAGAAGTATCAGGTCAGCAACTTCCTGAATTCCCAGACTGCCTGGATGTACTGCAGGGCCATTCGTGAGGGACAATATCAAAAAAAAGTCAAGATGGCAGCTGCAACTGTGTGATCGAAGCCCCACCCCTTTCTATATGTGTCACTCATATGTTGCACATTTAAAAGGGGCAGGGCCTCACTCAAACAGTTATGGCAGCCATCTTGACTTTTTTTAACCCCCACCTTCCATGGGAGCCCCTGAGGTAATAGCTGAGAATTCTGGGAATCTGAGTCATGCTAGTTTGGGTAAGGCTACTATAGGGTGGTTGTGGCCTCAGTCTTGTGATCGTTATGACATCACACTCCATGCTCCTATTCATGTTTCTTCAATCCTCCTCACCTCCTTCTCATCATTCTGCTAAAACCAAAACTCAGGCTGGTACATTGGACTGGGTCTAATGCTAGTTTTGTATTGCTTCACTTCGTTAATTAAAATAACAAATCTTCACAGCAGCCTTCTTTAGATTCCTTCTTATCACCATAAACTAATTAAAGTAACACCACTGGTGGCAACTCATTAAACGTCAGCCATATTTTCTGTATAATTGCATAGCCTACAGAGGAGAAAAAGGGAGAGAAGTACTCAAAAGGAACAGCTGCCGCTCCCTCCATCTTCATGAAGCACAGGGGAGCTAGACATGTAAAAATCATCAGTATTTGGTACTCAGAAGTATGTACGGGTTCTGAACATGTTGGTTGCATTCCTAAATACCATGGTTGTCCACCACAATTTTGTCTTTTGAAGCCATCTGAACCAGGGATAAGCAATCTCTAAGCCTCACTGGTGGACTGCAACTCCCATCATCCCTCACTGTTGTCCATGATGGGTAGGTTCTAATAAGAGTTGGGAACCCCACGAGAAGTGGAGGGCTAGAAGTTAACTATCCATTATCTAAGCCAGTTGTAAGGGAATATTTAAAATCTGGGAAAGAAAAGGGAGATTTTCAAAATATCCTTAAAATAAAACACCCCTTTGAAGCTTTGCACAACCCTAATGCAAGTAAAAGATGCATATTCACACACAGAGATGATTTAATCATTTATTTACTGTAAGACCATCATTTTAATTGGTTCTTTCTCAGCTTTCTCTCCCCCCACCCCACCCCACCCCACCCTCTTTCTTACAAGTTCTGCTGGTGAAAATATTCCTTGACTTTTCTGAGCTGATTTCAACTTCTGGGCCTTTTGTTAATATATATATAAAGCTCTCTTTTAACTTCTGTATAAGAAGCAACATAAAACAAACAAAAAAAAAAACCTAGGCACACAATTTGTATATATATATATCCACTTCTGTAATATTTCATGTTTTTTTCACAAGACCGCTTTCCCATTCCTAATTGTTTAAAGTAGTGTGATGCAGAAATTTGTCGTGCATTTTTCTACCAGTTCTCCTTCTGTTTGATAAATGAACATTTCCCTTAGAAAGTCATTGAAAAAGGAAGAAAATTTTGGTAAACTTCTCAGCAGTTGAGTGTGATATTTGTGTTCCTTTATTTTATTTTACTTTACTCATTTTTTATTTATTGGATTTTTAAGGCCACCCAATTCCAAAAATACTCTGAAAATACATAATTTAAAAGCACAGTTAAAAACGTAAGTGCACAGACACAACAAATTAACATTAAAAAAGACTTGACAGGGACAGAGTGGGGCCTTGAGGGCTTTTCAGAACCTCAGGGGAGTTGGTACCATAAGTATCTCTGGGGGGATGCTATTCCAGAGGGGAGGGGCAGCAACAGAGAAGGCACACTTCCTCAGTCTCACAAGCTGACAACATTTAATTGAGGAACCTGTAGCACATCCACTCTGCCGAATGGTACTGGGTGGGCAGAAACACGTGAAGACAGGCAGTCCCTCAAACAGCTAGGCCCTACACTATGAAGGGCTTTATAGGTGATGATAACCGACATTTTGAATTGCACCCAGAAGCCAACTAGCAACCAGTGCTGCTTGCACAGCAGTGCTGACACATGGGCATAATGAGAAGTGCCCATTATTACCCACACTGCTGCATTTTGGACCAGCTGTAGTTTCCACATGGTCTTCCAGGGCAGCTCCATGTTGAACACATTGCAGTAATCTGTTCACAAGGTCACTGTGGTGTGAGTGACTGCCTGAACAGCCTCTCAGTCAAGGGAAGAACACAACTGGCACACAAGGTGAATCTGTGCAAAGGCCCTCCTGGCTACAGCTTATCAAGCAGTAACTGTGAGTCCAGGAAGAAGTAGCTGAGCTTATAGTTTGGAGGACCTTGTCCACTTTAGTTACAAAACACTCTGAGACCATGTGTTAATGCCCTGTAACTCACTGTTCTGCCTTCTTTCTAGTGGTTTGTAGTCTCCCTGAGGTTGGAAGCTTCATTAAATCCCAAGAGAAGAAATTAGAAAATTTATCCCACTGAGCTTTTTCAGAATGGGAAGTGTGATCAGCCAGGGAAGCTTCAGAATTGGAAGGATTTGCATATAAAAGAAGAAGCCCAGTAATATCACCTCTAACAATAAAGTCAGCTCAAAAGGCCCCCAAAAGAATATGGATAGAAGCCTCTTTCACAGGGGAAGAAAGCTTTCAAGAAATTGTAAGATAGTTTTTGTCACTGCATTAATTTAAAACTACAGTATTGAAGGAAGCAAACAGTTCCAAGTCACAAATAAATACTTCCTGTTGTCTTTACTATTTCAGAAAGGTCTTCATAAACATTCAAAAATACAAGCTATATAAGTACAGTATATCCGTCATAAAGATAATATACCAGTAGGACTTAGCAGTGTGCCCCAACTACGAGATTTCATTCATACTCCAGATCAGTGATTCAAAAAACACTTCCTTGCTTTGGGCAGATTGAGTCCCTCTAGTTCCAGTCAGAATCCAAGACTCAGTTTGGCAATCCGAATTTCCCATTGACTGCAAATTTTGTTTTCAATTCAGCATAGTGAAGTGATTCCCCTTCCCCCATAATAGGAGGATTATTTTAGGAGGGAGAAGAAAAGGGTCTGTATCCAACACCCACCCCAAGCATGCCTGGTTCCTCCCTGGGATCTCCACTCTCCACTCCGTTAAGGGTACTAGAGTGCCTAGGTGAGAGAGTCCCATCCAGGCAAACATGGAAACTATGCTTCCTCCTTGTTATATTTTCCTGAGGAATATTTACTTGAATCACATTTATCAGGCAGTTTAACTTATTCCATTCCTGAGTTGCATACAGTCCAAAATAATAAAATATTATTTTATAGCAAGGACAAACGAAAAGAGTGATAGATTCATGACTGTAGAAACGCAAATCAAGATCTTTTCAGTTCCAAACCAATGCTGGTTGCAGAGAATGAAACAGAAACAGTAAGGAAAAGTAAGGAATAACAAGAGCTTCTGATGCCTGGGTGCCATGTCTTGTAATGGAAGATTCCCCCAATATCTGGTCCCTGCAGGAAACCCTAGATCAGCTTGCACAGAAAATCCTCCTTCTCCAGGAATAGGCTTATGTAAATAGCTCCAGTTTCCCCCTTTTAAGTAAACAGCTCCAATTCTCCCCTTTTTACCAGGTTTACCAGACCAAAATGGTTTTGGAGCATATCATAATAGTAGCAAACAAACAAAATAATCAAGAAAAGAAGGATGTTTATTTGAAGAAAGCAACAGAGAAAGGAAGTGAACAAGTAGCATTGAATAGAAATAATACGACTAAGACTACAATACTAATTTTTCTTTTCTCTGCTAATTTTACCATAATGGTTCTAATTGTCCCAGGGCTGTTGGGCCTGAATTCCTCAGCTCAGTCATATGAAATGGGTTTCTTTAAGGTCCATTCTCCCAGAGATCTCCAGCCAACTTTCCCAGATAACATCTTTTCCCCTTAAATCCCACTCCTCTGCTTCTCATTGGAGAAGACAGGGGCAGTGTTCTGAGAATACTTAATGTGTCCCAGAAAGCCAGTAGGCCACCCATTTAAGAATTATGTTACTTTGTAGGCTCCTCACTTAAGGGTACCCTGGATGTACTACAGGTGTTTTAATTCTAGAACTCTTCACATTTTCTACTTGAAATACAAGGGAGTGGAGGGGATGCCCCTCTTAATGGAAGAGCAGAGTCAAACTTTCATCTTGAGCTGCACACTGCTTCTGACTAGTTAAATCAAGACCTAGAGCATTTTTGGAAAATTGCATTTTCATTTGACAATAAACAACTGGGTAGAATAATTTGGGCTATTACTAAATAATCAGACCATTCACTTCAAATGCATGCAAATTTAAATTACCAATATGGTTGAAGTGTCAATATAAAGCTTTGCTTGTGTGGCAGGAAGAAGTGCAGTTTGCTTTTTATGAAACTTGATATCCAAATTACATTGTTAATTTGAAGTGATTCCATATAAAGTGATTCTATTTTTCTCTTCTGCAAAGAAATGAGCAGCTTGAGTGTACCCTGACAGCTTTGTTGTGTTTTCCTATATTCTTTGCAAAAACAAGATCCCTGTGAAATGCAAACTAAAAGAAACTCACGCATCAATAGGATTGTATTATTTAGGAAACAGAAGTAAAGGAACATACAGTTGATCTAGAGAAGCTTGAAGGATGCAGACTGTCAATTCGAGTAAGAATTTCCCTGGTCTCTGGTAGGGAATTATTCATCAAATTTTCTATTCTGTATAAAATCTGGTGGATTTTATATAGTTCATGGTGGTTCGTTTCCAATGCCAGTTCAGGGTGCTGGTATGCAGACCTAGCTAGCTTAGGGTATGGATATCTAAAAGGCTACCTACTTCCTTGTGAGCATGTCTAAAACTCCAGGACATTGTGGGATGCAAACATAAGTCCACCAATATAAGGAGAGGCCACCTAGCTAAGGCCCCACACTCAAAGGTGGAGCTTCTCCTTTCCTTGACCTGCTGCTTCCTCTGTTCCTTCATTATGGCTCCCCTTCCAAAGCTTCTCTCACTGTCTATGGCATCAGGACTGCTCAGCCATACAAAGGCTGTATGTGACTCAAAGAGTATATATATGTCTATACTGAAGAAGGAGAAGGTGAGATGCCTTATGTGAATGCATCACTACTGACTCAAATGTAGTCACACCCACTGAGACCAGCGACCCAGGTTCCACTCATCTGCCTTAGAAGAAATGCATCACTGCTGACATAACTGTCTCCCTGGAATTTGGCTGGCCTGGGTAAGAAAGGTTGCCTGCCTTTTTATGAGGAGCAACACGTTAGAGACACTAAGTGTCAATTACCCGTGAAAGTCTGTGCTAATAGTTCAGGTGACATTAGGCGATGGAGTTGTGGTTTGGGAATAAGCCCCAGCTATGAACAAACCCCTGGAATTAACTCCTACACCATCTAACACGAAGAGTCTCTCCTCTGAGAAGCAGGCAAAACAAGGCACTGGTTAGACATTGGCCTTAGACCATTCCCATTTCCTTTCACTCTCAATCCATGTTAATGTCCTCTTGCCATTAATATTCATTAGCTGCTCTCAGCCATTCTCAAAGAGCGCATCAGAGGTCTACATTCATTAACATGCTAACTGGGCAGCTCCTCCCAGTGGACTTTCTGAGACCTGGTTGGCTCCACTTCCCTGACAATACAGCATTTTGCAAAGGGGAGCCATGTAAGTTCCCTCCCCGTCTAATCTATGGAGTGAGGCAGACTTTAGGCAGAAGATGCATCACTCGTATACTATTGCTGCACAAAGAAGCTACGTTCAATTCCATGAGACTTTTTCCCAAGTAAACCTACTGAAGAATCAGCAAATGTTGAGGGATAAGCAAAGTTGGCTGAGATGATTGGACACTTTCAGAATCTGTTTGGTCCTCAGACCTACAAAAAGGATTCTAATAGCCCAAATTTTAGTTTTATATGATCTTCTGTCTCTGAGGAACTCCCCTTAGATGGCTGTTAATATTCACAATTACAAGAGAGGAGGACACCATATCTGCATATTCAGGCTTCATTACTTTGGTATCATCATCACATTGAATCACATTTATTTGCATGAGGCAGTCCCCAGTACTAAAAGTGAGTATCACACATTGCAGGAAGCAACCACCTGGCTCTTCTGCCAATCAAGTGACTCACACACCCTAAGTTTGTTTAGCTAGCTCTACACAATTCTAGCAACAAGCGGGTTGAGCAGACTGCCGCTTCCCACGCGTAGTCTTCAGCAGATTTGTTCGTATGAGTTGTGCAGTTGGGATCTCAGAATGAGCAATGTTCATATGTATCCACCTGTATTTCTTAGGATCATCTTATTATTTTGGTTACAATGTAAAACTAGACTGGCAAATCAGGGGAAAAGCAGCTTTTGCAATCCAGAATCCTTGGAGTATTAAAAGACATATATGATATCTGACACCCAGAGACATTTCAGAAATATCCTCTGAGAAAACTTAATTCGTAATACAGTATCGATGCTTTTTTTCTAGCATTTTCCACTGTGGAGAAAGCAATTGATACCTGACATATAAAACTGATCTTAAACAGCTGAGTGTGACATTCATAACCATTTCATTTTTTAAAAAATTAGAAAAAAATCTAAATTTTAAACAAGCAGAGGCAGTCATTCAGTAGCAGTGCAATTCCATGTGACAGTCTAGTATTAGGGGGCAGGGGGGGAGAGAGAGGGTTAGAAATTCAGACAGCAAGATCACTCCACAGAGTAGACAGAAATATGAGATTCTAGGAATGCTGCTACTAGAAATCCATTTGAGATGTCCTTCAAATGGCAAGAAGATGAATTCCAAGGGATATGAAACAGAAAACCAAGAAGATGGGGTCTGACTGATACATGCTTAGTGTGATGGAATAATTTACTCCCTATATAGATCTCTCAGTATAAGGCAAAAGGACAAGGAGGGAGAAAGGAAGCAATAATGTGTCACCTTATCTAAATAAGGTACCTGTCATTCCTGAAATATTGTTTAAGCTATGATAGTTGTTTTTAGTCAAGGGGAAAGAACAAGATTTTACCCCAATGAAAGCAGGTCTTTTGAAACAGAAATGGTTACAATAGGCCTACATTCCTGTTTAGTGATGGATGGGAAAGAAGTGCCCCAATTTTATTTACAGAGAAATGTTATATGTCTACTTCCTTGTCTTTCAGCTTGGAAGTTCATTAGAGCTGGACGAGCATTTGGCACGTCATTGGTTCACACCAGGGAAAAGACTGCAAACTGTTCTTGTCCTTACTGACCTAAAGAAAGAGATTTCACTCCCATTTAGAAATGATCGCTATTAGTGGAGGGAAGCACACACACATACAAGCACCAAAATTAGTCAAGTTAGAGGGATGGAACAAAAGATGGACTGGGGGAAGCTATGATTAAGGATTAAAATTAACAGGTGCAGAATGTCTGCAAATGAAAAATGAGTAAGTTCCTGAGAGCTGAGGGAGTTTTGGCATCATCATTTTCATAATGATAGAAGGACGAGGCTTTCAGCATTTAATCACAGCATAACTATTCAGGTCAGTTCCAATTCAATAATGAGATAAATGGGACATGCAGCAAAAAGTTAAATGGTGCCCTCCTCACCTCCTAAGAGAAGTGTAATGGTGTTTCAAGTGCCAGACTTCCAGCCAACCAAGGAAAAAATAAGCTCAAATGCTCCATGTTCAGACTTCCAATCATGTCTTTTTTAGGAAATAGTTTGTTCCAATGCTCCTTATTCTGAGTTTCAGCAAGTTAGACATATAGTCTTCTAGTAGATCTAAAGAGTGGATTCTTCATCTTCTAAGTTTTCCTGTTCTTTTTCCAATGTTCACCATTCTGAGACAATTAAGCAAAACCAGCTCTCATTCACTAGGGGAGGAAAGAATTCCCCCAGGTTTGGTTGTTGTTACCGTTTGGGTTTTGTTTTATTTTTAATATTTCTCCTCCTCCAAACATGTTTCTTAGCATGTATGGATAGTCCTCATTTAGCAACCACGATTGGGACTGGCAACTGGGTCATTAAGTGAAGCAGACACTAAGTGAAACCACAACTGTGCTTACATTCTTACTTCAACTTTCCTTTGCTTTACAGACCTGCAAAGATCATAAATGCAAGGATTGGCTGTAAAGTTACTTCTTCATTACCATCGTAACTGCAAATGGTTGCTAAATGAGGCAGTTGCTAAACAAGGACTACCTGTAACCCTTTTGCCTGTAACACTGTTGGCACTCAGTGGGGGTTGCCATTAGAGGGAATGATGATCTCCTGGATCTCTGTGACCATTGCCTATGACATAATATCTATGACCACCAAACTGAACCTAACTTTTCAGGAATCTCAATATATTTCCAGGAATAATTGAGGCCAGGTGAAATGTCTAAATAGAGCTTTATATGTTGTTGCAAGCACTCTGAACGTAGTTTAGCAGCAAACACTAACTAGTGTTGTCTTTCAAAGTACATGTAGTTTGCTTCTGTATGTTGACTCTTTTAGCAGCCTAGTGCAGGTTGTAGGCTATCCTCAAGAGTAGTAGCTCCACATACATCATGTTTCTGTAACTGGTTACACCAAAGTATTGTTTTTGATTGTCACAATATGCCAAGTTCACGAAGGTAGCAAGTTGGTAAGCCTGACCTTTAGCATTTTAGTTTAAGTTTCAGGGGGGGAAAAAACAAATTTAAATTATACAGCACATGGATTATTGTTTGTGTGCATTTTTGTTCATCCACAAAGCCTACAGACAATTGTCAGGAATTGTCTTATGCAGATATCAGGCATTAGAAACCAACTGATTTTGCATTAATAATGCTTTCTAGATCTGCCAGTCCATGATGCTACTTAGTTTTGTGACCCATCATGATGTTGTGAAGTTGTGAAACAATGTTGAAGGTGAGCTCTGCCAGGCAATGAATGAATATTTCATTCACCGAGTGTTTCACCGTTTGCCCTATCTTTTCATCAATTTGCTGCTCACCAAGCATGGAAGAATCTGATGGACAAGACCCATCTAATTTAGCCTATGTCTGCCCAACATCTCAGCAGGAATAGAGTGCTGTGCTTTTGAAATAGATAAGCAGCCTAGTGCTATTCCAGAGAGTGTATAGATGGTAAGGCTAACATATCCTCTTCCGATGCTTCACAATGCTTATTGTATTATTAATTCTCAAATTCCAGCAGAATCCAATTTAAAAAGTCAGATCCAGACGGCTAAGATCACTCTTCCCACATTCTGCCTGTGGATAATGGGAATTATAGTTGCACATATTTGGACAGCAACAAGTCAGGGAAAACCATCTTAAACCTTACATTTCCTGTGATGGCATTTTAAACGCCAGGGTTCTGAATGTAACCATCTGCTACTTCCCCTCTTTTGCAGTGGAGATCAAGGGACTTCATGGCTTTGAATTTGTTATTGGATATCAATTTGTATTACATTTATAGCCTAGTTTTTTCTCTGTGAGGTCAGAGTAGTGCACATATAGGGTGTCACCCCTCATTTTATCCTCCCAAAAACAAACCTGTGAGGTAAGTTTGTCTGAAAGAGACTGACAGGCTTCAAACCACCTTGCGAGCTATTGTGGCTAGAGACTGGGCTTTTTCTTGAATCTCTCTGGTCCTAGTCCAATATGATGAGTGCTGTATGATTCTGACTCTCAGACCTAAGACCTTAAGATTAGCTCTGCCTTAAATAACGATAGGCACATTCTTTTTATGAAGAAGAAAAAGTAGTCATATTAACGCTCATTTCTAACTGTGCAATAAGTAATTGGGTCATTAACCATGGCTGGAACGGAGCTATTTTAATTTTGCTATTCAATTCACCATTCTCCATTTTGGCATCCCTTCAGTTGTACCATATGAAAAAGTCAATAGAATATGACTCCAGTCTGCATATCATGGAGATGTCAATCCCGGAGAGGTGCTGTAAGCCGGTGATTAGATGTTTCACGCTGCTTTGCCTGCATCCACTTCTTTTTGGCAACAGCTGTTCAGCACTGCAGCTGAGGTTCTATGCAAGACTTCTAAGCAATTGAAATGTCTGTTTCTGTTTCTGTTTCATTTAAGGACATGTTTTTAAGGTTGTCACTTTTTGAATAGAAGATGGCTATTGAATTGCTGTGGAGCTAATTCGCTGCTCAGTATTATTATTTGGGCATATGCTGAAAGAGCAGGTAATGTTGCTGAGTAAAAGTAGAACACACAGATAAAAGGAAAGAAAATCTTTTCCAGGGATTTGCATAATCTCTCTTGGAGCAGGGGCTACCTCTTATCATGCCTGAAGGAAAACAAGCCTTGCCCTGCCTACACAGTTCTCAGTGCCCCCCCCCACCTGCAGGCAAGAAAAGCAGAATGGACTCTAAGTGAAAGAACCATTAGCAAGATGTATGACTCTGTCTGTCTGTCTGTCTGTCTGTCTGTCTGTCTGTCCGTCCGTCCATCCATCCATCTTGTAGTCTTACTTGCTTCCTTATATGCCATACATACCTCCCCCTACCACCTCTGCTTGGAAGAGCTAACAACAAACCCACACAGGATTAAGGCAGGGTTGGACAACCTGTGGCTTTCAGGCCACATGCAGCCCTTGGCCTACTTGCAAAAGTCCACAAATAAATAAATCAGACTTCTGGAGAAAAACATTTGTATTTTTCCCTGGCAACTCTCCTCTTGGAAAGGAACAGCGAGACATAAGATAGTGACATAGGTTAAGAAAGAAAAACAAAGAGAGAGGTGGCAAAGAAAGAGAAAGAAAATGAGGATTGTAAAAAGACTGAGAAAAAGGAATGAGAAAAATGGGGTAAAAAGAAGGAATCAGTAGTTTTATCCCTTCTGTTATTTATTAACTACTCTTATGGGTTTTTTAAAGTACTATTTAAATTGTTACTATTTTGATATACTTGAATCCTGAGTGTGCAAAAGTAAAGTATAGCTCTGATGATAGCTCTTTCTCCACATAGCTCTTTCTCCACATAGATGACTTTAAAGCACTGTCATTTTCCTGTCTACCTGGAGGGAGTCTTTGGGAACTTCTGATCTCACTGAGTGGGTTTTTCATACAGTAATAACCATTACAGCTAGCGGTGATTCAGATTTAAAGGCATCTAGGTGCTTTGGGAGCTGCAGGGGCACTTCTACAACTCTTTAAAGCAGCTGTGTCTTTTCCTGGGATCATGAAGCCAAAAGGCCACTGTAACTGTAGCATGTCCCACTGGGATTACTTTTGAAATAGTTGGATACTGAATGGATTTCACATTACAAGCCAAATGACAGTAGACAGTACCACCAGTCCAACAAGGTGATATGCTTACCAAAGGTGACTTATACTGACTGATTCCTAGATGAACAATCAGTCAAGTGATCAAATGTGATGCACATATATCCTGTGGTCAGACTGCCATGCTCATAATGAAAGGTAAAAAAAGGTAATGAAAGGTACTTTTGGTTCTGATATTATGCATTTTCTTTCCTTATTGCATATCAAGAAATGTAATAAATTAGATCAGGGATGGACAACCTGTGGCCTCCATGTCCCATTTTCCAAGACTTCTCTGACCATTTGTGTCAAAAATTGGTCATTCGGTTTCACCATTTTAAAGTTGTATAATGTAGGCTCTGTATAAATCAGGCTTAATTAAAAAAAACAAAGATCTCCAAATGTAACGTTCTATCCATTGTAGCCTTCAGCTCTCCTCCCACCCTCATTTTAAGCCTGACCTCTCAGGTCATTACAAAGTTGTCCATTCCTGATATAAAGGATTGTTTTCAAAAAACATTGTTAATGTTTATCTCCTTAACTGTTGTCAACTTAGACTTGTGTATTTTTTAAAACTTTGTTATGTCAAGGAAGAAGATTTTGCTAGCTGATTTCTGATGTCAATTCATATTATCGAAGAGACAATGTCTCCTGAATCATTAAAAACCATTCTCAAGGCTCTTGGTAGGAAGCATAAACAACCCCAGCTACTGAGTGTGTATCACTTTCATGTGTATTTGGTCATAAGATATTCCATGCAATTTCTGCATCAGTCTGCAAGGAGGGAGGGGGGGAGGTGGGTAATAAATAAGAAAAGAAATTTGCAGATTAAAATTCTGTGTGCACAATTTTCCCTAACAATAGTTTTGGGGCTGAGACAGGCTTCATCCAAAGGATAATTGTGTTCTGAGCAGCACATTAATTCAGAAAGCATGAATGCAGCAGTTTCACTTTAAAACAATATTCTCCATTTGTATTTGGTAGATATCAGTTCCGGTTTCTTGAAAGAAAAAAATGGGAAATGTTTAACTTGGCAAATATACGTTTAGGCTATTTGGTTTAATAATTCTTATTTACTTTTGGATATGAAGTTTTTGGCCTGCAACCCAATGCAAAATTAGTCGAACTTAATTTGGTGTTGGATTCTAGTGTGTAGGTTTCCATTTGGCCAATCCTGATTGTCATTTGAGTATACATATTTCTTAGCTATAGCATGTCCACAGAAATAATTAGGAAATGATTAATGCTTCATATGGTAGAGAGAAATGTCTTTCCTTGGGAGGGGGGCAAGAGGAGCAAATGACCACATGTTATGATGTACACGTTTGCATCCAATATCAGAATGCAAGTTCAAAAAGCTAAGATTTGCATCATAATGTCATAATGCATATTTTGCCATTTTTTTCATTACTGTGGTTTACACTGGACATCTATGCTTCCTTTCTCATCACAATGGAGCCATAGCTAGAATCCTGGAAATGTTATAAAGGCATGATATTAACATACTACAATGTTCACAACATTGACTTTGTACCTACTCTGGAGCATAAGAAAAATAGCTTTCTTCAATTTAGATATAATCATAGGCATCCAAATTTGACCCTAAATGTGGATCTGAAAAAATGGTGTATACCTCACTTTGAACAGCAGTAATATTGTGACTTTACAGCAACAACCCTGAGATAACATTTGTACAAAATAGTAGATATTTTTGATGGGATGAAGCTTTATCCAATTTCAGAGTAATACATGCAGGATTTGGGAGCAAGAGTTCTATTCTATTCTATTCTATTCTGTTCTGTTCTGTTCTATTCTATTCTATTCTATTCTATTCTATTCTATTCTATTCTATTCTATTCTATTCTATTCTATTCTATTCTATTCTATTCTATTCTATTCTATTCTAAAAAATGAAAGTGACCATAATGTTACTCCGCACGGATCAAATCAAATAACATGTGCAGGAATAACTGCCTTTTCAAAACTGATATAAGCTCCAACACAATACCTCTAGAAGCAGTAGAGAAAATCCAGTCGCAAAGATATAGGGAGCCTTCCCCAAAAAGGTGGCCTTCAGAGGTCCACCCCTTTACTTGCTAGAGATCTAGAACTTGTAGGAGGTGCTGCTTGCAATGGATCCCTTTCTGTTCTGCAGTCATTCAGTCATGGAAAATGAATTTGTGATTGGGCAGCTCTTCCAGGCATTCTCTGGGCCAAGGCATATCTCAGATTAACTCCTCTGCACTGTGAGAATGTCCTGTTTGTCTCTCAACTTGCCTCTTGCTCTGACTTTGGCTTTTTCCTGCTCTTTCATGCAGAAGGGAAGATGCAAAATATTGGGATCAATCAGGGCCACTTTCCCCATTTGGTTGGTTTTTTGTTTTTGTTTTGTTTTTGCAAGCAGTTAAACCCTTGGAGCACACCTTATATACCATGTGCAGTTTCCTTGTTTTGGGGACTAGCTCAGTTATTAGGAGTATTGTTATGATACCCTGGTAGATCTTCTAAGAAGCCACAGGATACAGTGAAATTTCCATTCCTCAGTGTTGAGGTTTACCTCAGGGGGTTCCTCAATGCAGCAAGAGCAATCTTTACTTTCTTTCTGCTGTTGATACAGTGACACCAACAGCAGAAAGAAGGTTAAGAATGAAAATGAGATGAGTCAGAGGCGAGCCAAGAGTAGTTAAAGAGAGAATTTAGAACTACAGGAGTCAAAGCACCATTGTTCTTTGACATGCGTCCCCAAAATATTGAGGAAAATACTGGGAGGAGAGGCAGGGTGAAAAGGATAAAACCTTCTCACCATTCAACCTGGGCAGCACAAGTCTAGCTAGGCTTGAATGTGGCAGTTCCTGTTCCAGGGACTCTTTTCATCCAGACTGTCATATTACTCTGCCTTACTTTCAGAGCATTGTTGATGGAAAATATGAAACCAAGCCAATCCTGCCAATGTAAGCAAGATAAGGACCTCAGAGGGAATTACCTCTACACAAGTGTTCAGAGAGATTTCATCCTTGATTATGAGTTAAATTGATTATATTATAATCCAATTTTGAGTATAGGATTGGTTACTTACAGTACCATATGGTTCAGATGCTGATTCCATCAAGAACACAATGATATGAGGAGGAGGAGGAGGAGGAGGAGGAGGAGGAGGAGGAGGAGGAGGAGGAGGAGGAGGGCATAAACAAACATGTTGCCGTGTTAGAGGCAAACATTTTTCCATTGCATTCCTTAGCCCATTTTTTTTCCAGTGAGAATAGCTGAAAAATAGTAAAAGCAATAGCTTGAGAAGCACTTTTTCAGTTGAAATGCTCTTCTACCATTTCAAGACATCACAGACATTTTAAATGAATACTTTGATAACTTTAGAAAGGTAGTGATTAAAAAGCAAAATGAATACATCCTGTTCCAAAGATGAATACGGAAATAACCACAGAGGTCATTTCAATAACACTGACAGTGAAATAATGGCAAGGAAGCTAGACAGGAGACAGGTGGAGAAGCACCAGCTCCATGAAGTTGTTCTGCTCTGCAGTAAGAACTTGGTGGTCAACAGAATCAGAATAAAGTCTACTTTGGGTCACACATAATTCCTGGTGACTAACAGATGCAAACCATACACATTTCATGTGAAAGTGATTTGCCATTGCCCTTTTCTGAGATGTTGTTCAACTTTTCAGTCTAGCTTACAGCCCTGGTCCCCCATACAAGAACTAAAAAGGAGCAAACCTGCTTAGCTTCCAGGCCCAGACAAGGTTGGATGGGTACTTCAACTTACTAAAACCACTGATGCAATACTTGTGCCTTGTTTCAAGCCAGTCACACTCCCCACACCCACCCCAAGGAGTTTAATTGCAAGAATTGTGCAATTACAAGCAAAGGCAAGCAGGCATATGTGCAAGCACACACAGAGAGCAACAAAGTCCCAGTCCCTAGAGAGCTTAGCTCCAAAGGGTCCAATTGGCCAAGTGCAAGTGGAGAAAGCAAAAGCTTATTGAGACCACAGTGCAGAAATATAAGAATCCAAATATAGGTTGTTAGCTGGTCCAGGTTCTAAGAAGCAGAGTTTCCACAGGCAATGGATTCAGGAGACAAGCACACAGAGTTGTGGTAAGTGGAGCAGTTGTTTCTAACAGTGGGTTGCTGGTGACATTAGTTTTTAAATAACAGCTGCCACAGGTGCAGGCAATCAAGGGCGGAAAAGCCAATGATGGACAAGAACCCCTTTGGACTGCTCAGCACTCTGTTTGATGTGCTCCAGGGGTGGGAGGAGTCCTGGATCTGGCCCCTTGTCACCTGATGTTGCCAACTGCCTGCATTTTGCCTAATTCTTCAGCCTCAGGTGCTTGATTGCTAGTCTCTTCCTGAGACCGGCATTCATCCAGGGCCTCTGGAGCAGTGCCTTCCAGCTTTTCCTGAGGTATGTCTGATGCATGAAAACCAGTGTTTTCCAGCTCAGATCTTCTGAATCCAAGTTGGCCATGACAAGTTGAATGATACAGATAGCCTGAAGTATGACAATATTATGATTGAACTAGAATGGCTGGGCACTTCACGTATCTACTTTTCTCATTTTATTGATTAATCCTCAATATGAGTACTCAGAATTGAGTGCCACTGAGTGCAGTGGGGATCATAACCTGGAAAAGGGTATAACTTTACCGTTTCATCAGGCAACACAATGTACACCTATTGAGTTCAGTGGAACTTGTCCCAGGAATATATTAATAGGATTGCAGCCTTAATGACTAAAGTCCTTGTCATGGACATAAGAATTATTTCTAGCTTTAGATACCAAAAATGGATGGGAATAGCAATATACATCACCTTTTAAAACCATGCATATTAACATCTCTCCTATGCTTTTTTGGGGGGGGGGATTAATTCTTACTTGTTTTTTTAGATTGTTATTGAAACTTTTAAAAAAGAAGATAAAACTAATCAAAACTAATATAAAGTAAGGAAGAAGAAAGAAAAAGAAAGAAAGCAAAGAGAAAGCAAAAAGTGCAAGAAAAGAAAAAAAAAGAAAAATATAAAAGAAAAAAAGAGATACAGAGAAATGGCTTCTGATGTTCTTCACCGCAGTTATAAGTACGATTATAATTTTAACCTCTCCCTTTAAGGTTACATGATGACTCTCTTCTTTCTATAGACTATCCTGTCTAATCATCAAAGCCATAAATCACAAATTCATTTTTTCCCCATTTTTACACAAAAAGTCCATAAGAGGTTTCCAGTCACCAAGGGTTAATTCTTACTTGTTGATGTCATTCCTGTCTCCAAAAAGCTCTGAATGATATGGTTCTCCCCACTATTTCATTATCCTTACAAGAAATCTGTGAAGTTGGTTGGGCTGAGAAAGTATGATTAGCTAAAGATCCTAAGGATTTTGAGTCTGTTCTGCTGCATAAACAGGAAAAAGAGGCACTAGAATTTAAATTTTGATTTCACTAAAACAAAAATTGCATTTCATACATAGGAGTCACTGGAATTCTCTCATAAGGACTTCGTTAGCTTTTCTACAGCATGTCTGTCTTATCAGAAGCTGTGTGACCTTGAAAGCCTCTTTGTGCCTGGTTCCACTTCTATGTTCTTGAGAGAAGCCTGACACTTGAATCCGGGAGCCTGGGATCATAAAAGTCCAGTTGCTACTATTTTTCAGCTACATATCCGTTTCTTGCTGTTTCAGGCATTAAATCATGAATAGTCATGTGTGAAGGATGCTTTCACTGAGCTTCATATCTGTGCAGTCACAATATTAAAAATGCGTATTCATACCTCTTTGGAACATGAAGGCACAAAATGAGTAATGTTGCAGTAAGATCTGAACAAGATGTGACATTGGAAGATGTGACTAGAAATCCCCTCCCCTTTTTTTTTAATAAAAAGAAAACAGCCAGGGAAGACTGAGGATCAGTCATAATTGCCAGTTTGTATATACTACTTGTTACTTTTTAAATATGATATATGGTGCCATTGCTGAAATGTATCAAGTTTTATGCGAGTCATATTATACAGAGGTTATTTTTAAATATATTCTACCCACAGTACAATACTGGAGGAATTTCAGATTTAGATTTTTTTTTAATCCCCCCTTTATTATTATTTTTTTTATATAAATAACTCAAGGCAGCAAACATACCTAATACTCCTTCCTCCTCCTATTTTCCCCACAACAACAATCCTGTGAAGTGAGTTGGGCTGAGGGAGAGTGACTGGCCCAAAGTCACCCAGCTGGCTTTCAAGCCTAAGGTGGGACTAGAACTCAACATCTCCTGCTTTCTAGCCTGGAGCCTTAACCACTAGACCGAACTGGTTCTTTTCAGTAATGATTTGTAATTGTCAGGCTAATATCTTCCAAACTATAAACAAGAAGAGCCAAAACATTCTTCATCTGTATTCAGGACGAATTTTCTTTTTTAAAAAATTCTACTGGAGGCAAGAAGGTTTTCTAGCTCTTACCTAACAATATCATCCTATAGATATCTACTTCACTGCAAGTTAAATTGAATTCAATAGGATTTATTTGCAGTTACATCTTCAATCTCATGAAGTACCAAAACAAAAATAAAAATGGATTTTTTATCAGAAAACTAATACTAAAATGTGAAGATATATTAAGTTTCAAGCAGAAAATGTACATTGGGTTGCCAAATAATAGACTGAGTGGGACAGATGCATTTAGAGTTGGGGATTTCCAAACTGAATAAACAACTCCTTCCAACAGATTGAATTTGAATCTAAACTCTCCCAAAGTTTTTTTAGTGATTTTTTTAGTGAATTCAAAAAATATAAATTTGTCTGACTATATGGCATAAAAAAATAGTGACTCTTGGAAGATGAGATAATGATAAAGAGTATGAATCAATGAATGCATATGAAGGTAGGAATTCATACGTAGGTGATAGTCCCATGTTATGCTTTTATTAATGATGATAATGAAAGAACCAGAGATGAATTGTCAAAGGCTTCCCCCCCCCCCCAGCTCTCTCTATAAATACCCACAAAAGGGTCACATCACCCTGGGCACAGAGAGAACTGCTCCTGTCTGTGCTCCTGCACTCTGAAGATGCCGGTCACAGGTGCTGGCAAAACGTTAGGAAACAAAACTTCCAGAACACGGCCACACAGCCCGGAAGACCCACACCAGCCAACCAGAGATGAGTTTGTGGAAAAATTGGCCAACTTTCTGAATGAATGTGATGGGGGGTGTGTGTGTTTTTATGTCAGCTGACATGAATGGATGAGTGAGGATGAGATGATACTGAACAGAAAAAAATTATTGTGTCATTTGGAGACCCAAGAATGAATAAGAATGATGACTGTTTCACAAATAACAGGACAGGTATAAACTATACATTAAACATAAAGAGACCTTTATCTAAGGTCTCTTTATGTTTAATGTATAGTTTACACCTGTCCATTCATGTGTACACATGGCAAAGGAAAGAATTTAAAAACATGATTGATTGATTTCACTGCTAATGGTTCTGACTGGAAGAAACCATATTTTTGTAATATCAAGGGTTTATCTTGGGGAAATGGATGGGGAAGAAAAGGAGGACAGGAAAGAAATTAGAGCAAAATAAACAATTACCCAGGTGTGGCTGCACTGTCCCTTTTATGTTTTCTGACACTTTGAACTGATAACCCCCTACTTTACTAAGTGTTTCGGCTGTCCTGTAGAAGAGGTAGTGTATTTTTTATTAGCATATCAGTCCATTGATATGTCCATGAAAGCAGCTAAATCCTGTTCAGCTGTGATCACCATTAAAAAGTTTTAGGTTTGAAATTGGCCCTGGGATTTATCATCATCATCATCATCTGACTGTTTATTGTATTACCTGATTACCGTATTGGATTTTCTTTTATATTATTATTTATTATTATTATTATTTATTATTATTATTTTAAAAACCTAGAAAAGAAGAATGACTGCAGGAAGAAAAAGTACAAGACCTATACAAAAAGTATTAGAAGTTAAATTATTCTCCTGACAGAATAAATGGAAAGTCAGTGTAAGAAAAAAGTATGTGGAAACTGCTTGGAGCAGAGTAAAAAAAAAAAAAATCAAGTTACAAAGTGCCATAGAAGTGTGTTATAATTACATCAGTGGAAAGTATTAAAAAAAAAATTGGCAAAATGATGAAGTGAAAGAGGCTGTGGATGAGGGCGGAAATGCATATAAAAATGCTGTGAAAAATGAGAACAAAATATATTGTATGAAGTTGATATAGAGGAAAATACAGCTGTATATCAAAAAATAAGAATACTTATGGATAAAACAAACAGAAAAAATGTACAGCAGTTTTGATGGAAGTAAAAATTGTTTTGAAAGTGGATAAAAGGAGTCAAAAACCTTCCAGCAGAGAAAATGGAATTAAGAATACAAGTGGAGAAATGTACAGTTTGCTAAAGAACATGTCAAATCATGTAATACTAGGAGTTTGAGAAGAATTTAGGATTGCCAGCTCACCTCTAAACTGAAAGTATTGCCGCTCTGTACTTTTTGGCAAATGATACTTATCTTGCCCTAAATAACAACAATCATCATTCAATCCCCCCATTCGGGGGAGATGGGCGGGAGAGAAATTTAATAAATAAATAAATCCCATTAACTGATCTAAACTTCACGGTTATGCTGCCCAGGTTCTCCATCAAAAGGAATGCCTTTTGCCATAAAGTTAATTTCCAGAAGTGAAACTGACAAACCTTGATTTCTGATTTGCACAGACCTGTCTGTGTATAAAACACCATGCTAGTGAACTTCGCTTCCCCTTCCCCTTTTTTGTAGGAGCGTTTGTTTCTAAAGGATCTGCAGCAGGCTGTGGCAATGATTTGGGCTTCTTGTTTTCAGTGTTCAAAGCCAGCAGAAGTGCAGATGATCAGCCACCACTCACAAACTGCATCTATTTCACTGTGGTATGACAGTGAAAATGATAGCAGTGTGAAAGTGCCTAGAAACGAGCTCTGCAAAACCTGGAATATTTCTCCCCAAGCTCTCCATAGCAAGAGAAGGCCAGACTATTGCAGAGAGAGCAAAAGAGAGGAAAGAGGCGACATTTTGAGAGGGGCAGCTCTAACTTCTAGTAATGGCAAATGGATTCATCTAGACTCCTCAGTCACAGTGCATTAGTCAAGGGAAGTTGAATAAATAGATTGAAAGGCTATTTCATCCTTGTTTGGAAATGCAAAGAGTGTTCTTGCAAATAAATAAGCACACACACACACACAATGGAAGAAAACAAAACCCCCGCATTGCTTCATCAGAAGCTGATTCATTTTAGGAGGGTTTGCATTACAATTTTTTTTCCAGTCCTGCCAAGAAATTTCTAAAAATGGATACACATCTTCCCATTATAATTATAATTATAATTGTATTCCATTTTTTTCTATCAGAGAAAGGTCAGTAACCATCGGTTGATTTCTAGTTATTGCCACTGGAAAATATGAAGATACAAATCCCTGAATCAAGATTTCAATTCAAGGCCAACATTAAATGAAGAATTTCAATGCTGCCTCTTTTCCAAATCAGCAATGGAATTTTTGCTTAATCAGAGTATAAACAGAATCCTGTGGTCTGGTGGACACTCCTGGTTGCAACTGTAAGGCAGCCTTCTATTTAATCAAATTCAATAGAATAAAATTCTGTTGAATTAATACAATCTGTTGGGTTAACTGCACACATTTGAAAAGATAGCTTGATTTGCTTAGTGCCACCACAGTCCCTAAGATAGATCAGAGAAAAAATTCCAATCTCAAATCTTCTCTTCTTACCCCAGAAAAAGGTTTTATAGTTATCTCCTTTTCAGCATGAGCTTGATGTGAGAAGTAGGCAGATTAAGAACATGGCATGGACAGATGTTGATGGTCTGATCTTAAATTCTCCCTGTCTTCTGTGATGTTCCTAACATGGAAGAAAAGTTAAATTAGAGCTGAGATCATTCCTTTCCATTTTCTTAACATGAGGGAAATTATGTGAGTCCATGATACATGCCATGTGTAATGATAAGATACCTACCGCCCCAATTTCGTTTGCCATGTTTGCAAACTTGGTGGCTTTTTTGAACTTGGTGGTGGCATTTTGGACTGGTTTGGCTGCTCTGGAGGAGTGCACTGCTGGAAGGACCTGTTCAGGCTGCTCTGGAGGACTGCTTGGGCTGTTTCTTGGAGGAGTGGGCTGGGGAATGGATGGGAAGATGGGCTGTTTCTATCTGTTTGCTGCACTGCTGCACCAACCACATTTTTTTGGAGTTCAGCAATGTTGGGAAGATAGTCCCTTTTTTACCATCTTTATTGCTAGATGCTGGGGCTTCAGAGATGTGGGCAGTGGCTGAGCAGGGGTGGTGGGGTTGCAGTAGAGTGGCAGACTACTGCAGACCCTCTCCCTGTGGAGGCTTTTCTGCCTTCTCTCCTGTAGCCCCAAGGAGGAAAGCATGTTACAGCTACCATTGACTAGTGAAGTGCCTGAGAGTTGGACTGTGGGTTTCCCACTGTGAACTGTGCATTGATCCCTTCGTCTTTGGCTTGCCTCTGGATGAGAGCCAGAGGTGGATTTGGTGGGGGGTAAATGGAATGGCAGCCTTTGCCAGCTGGTGGGAACAGCAGGCTGGAGTGTTAATGGTGTGTGATGTGTGTGTGTGTGAATGTGTGGTTTGATTCCTTCCTGTGGGTGAGAGTCAGAGGAGGAATTGACATAGGGTGAATGGGAAGGAAGCCCTCTACCTGCTGGTGGGAGGAGTAGTGGAGGGGTGCCTGTGAATGTTTATCTGTGTGAATGTGTGGCAGTGAGGTGTGGAGGTAGGCGGGGTGCCTTGGGTGCTGAGAGCTGATAAAGCTAAAGTGCCTTGGGGTGCCTGGCTTCCCCTCCCAGGGATGGTTGGTGAGGAAAGTAGGTGCTTCCCAGTCTTGGGAATTTTGGGGCTTGGTTATGGGGATGGGGTTGCCTTTGAGGGGATAGGGTGGGCCAAAGTATTAAAGTGGTGATGGGCATGGGGAGATATGGTGGGAGATGGGGCATGGGCCATTCCCGGGGAACATGGGACTGTTGTTTGATACCGGTCTCATATTCCAGCTCCTCAATCTCAGCCCTGGTACCTGGTCAGCAGAGGCCCTGGCTTTCAGCTGCTGCTTCTTAATGCCAGGTCAGTCTGTAATAAGGCCTCCCTCATCAGGGATTTAATCCTTGATGAGAGGGCCAACCTGGCATGTACCACCAAGATCTGGGTGGATCAGGAAGGGGGGATTTGCCCTTTTGGAGTTATGCCTAATTGGATTTCGGGTGTGGCATCAGCCAAGATCCTGGGGTAGGGAAGGAGGTGTGGCAATTGTCATCCAGGAATCTCTTACAGCTTTCAGGGGCACTGCACCACTGGTCACTGGATGTGAGACCCTGTTCATTAAGTTGGGCTCTAGGGATCAGTTGGGATTTCTGCTGCTGTATAGCCTCCCTGCTGCACAGCAGCTTCCCTGCCTGAGCTCCTTGACTTCATTTTTGGGCTGGCAGTGGAGTTTCCCAGACTTATGGTTATGGGGAACTTCAATCTGCCTTCTCTAGGAATGGGGTCTGAGGGGGTTCAGGAGTTCATGGCCACTATGACAGCCATGGGCCTATCCCAAGTGCCTGACATGGGACACAGATCACACACTTGATCTGTGTTCCTGTTGGAGCAGTGGCTATGTGGTCTGAAATTGGGGGAGCTTTCAGTGTCCTCTTTGTCATGGTCAGATCATGCCCTGATTACCATGCGATTCCCTAGCACCACTATCCACTGCAGGGAGGATGGACCCATTAGATTGGCCCACCCCTGGTAACTAATGGACCCAGATGGGTTCCAGAGGGAGCTGGGGGTTGTTCCTGCTGGTCTGCTACACAGTACATCTGAAGGCCTGGTCACCAGTTGGAATAAGGGGGCAGCTGAGACTTTGAATCGGATTGTGCCCATGCGACCTCTACACTCTCAGGGATCCCGGCACTCCCCATGGTTTATGGAAAAGTTGAGGGAGATGAAGCAAGATAAGAGACATCCAGAGCATCGCTAGTGCTCAAAGAGGAACAAACCCGACCGGACACAGGTCAGAGCCACTATTAAGGCCTACCTAGTGGCAGTAAGGGTAGCAAAGCATCATTACTACTCTGCTCTTAGTGTATCCGCAGATAGCCGCCCCATGGTCCTGTTTCAGGTGTCATGAGCCCACCTGGGTAAGGGGGGCTCAGACAACCTCTTGCAGGGGCATGTGGAAGAATTTGCTTAGCATCCATTGGACAAAGCCACTCAGATTTGTTCACTGGCTTTATTGCAGGTCCAATGGAGATGCCTAGTGGGGAGTCTTGCCCTATTACCTGGGAATGCTTTGAACCTATTGGACCTGAGGAAGTGGACAGAGTCCTTAGGACTGACCTGCTCTTTAGATCCATGCCCCTCCTGGCTGGTTAAAGTGGCCCAGGGGGTGTTATGTGAGTGGGTTCTAGTGAGGGTTAATGCTTCCTTGAGTGAGGGAGTTGTTCCTTCACCTCTTAAGGAGGATTTGGTTTTCCCCCTCCTTCAATAAGCCATTGCTGGACCCCACTATCCTGGACAATTTTTGTCCACTATCCAACCTCCCCTTTTTGGGGAAGGTGATTGAGAAGGTGGTTGCATTGCAGCTTCGGAGGATTTTGAATGAAGTGGATTATCTGAATCCCTTTCAATCTGGATTCAGGCCTGGGTGTGGTATGGAAACAGCATTGATGGTACTTTTGGATGATCTCTGGAGGGGATGGGATGGGGATTGTGCATTCTTGTCCTACTTGGCCTCTCTTCAGCTTTTGATACCATTGATCATGATATCCTTCTGGATCAGCTCAGAGGATTGGGGTTGGGCAGCAGGGTGCTATCCTGGTTCACCTCCTTTCTCCACAGCTGATTCCAGTCAGTGGTAGTTGGGGAAGAGAGATTCCACCCTCAGCTCCTACTATGTGGAGTGCTGCAAGGTTTGGTACTCTCCCCCCTCCTATTTAACATCTACATGAGGCTGCTGGGTGAGCTCATCCATCACCATGAGGTGAGGTATCATCAGTACACTGATGATACCCAATTATACATCTCTGCCCCTGGCAAATTAAGCAACACTATGAATATCTTATCCTGGTGCCAGGAGGCTGTGAGGGTCCGGATAGGAAACAACAGGCTTTAGTTGAACCCTGGTAAGACTGAGTGGCTTTGGATTTGGGGCCTCCCGGTGCTAGGTTTATACCATCTTTGGTAGTGGATAGGGTGGCACTGCCCCAGACAGACCTAATATGCAATCTGGGGGTCCTCCTGGACTCATGACTCCTGCTTGAAGAGCAGGTGGCAGTCATGGCTAGAAAGGTCCTTGCATAGCTTCATGTTGTATGCCAGTTGCGCCCATTCCTGGATCAGGGAGCTCTGCTCACAATCAGTCATGCCCTGGTCACCTCTCGTTTGGACTTCTGTAATGTGCTCTACATGGGGCTGCCCTTGAAGAGTATCCAGAAGCTTCAGCTGCTGCAAAATGCAGTGGCACAGGCAGTTATGTGTGTCCCTAGAAGGGTACATTTTACACTTCTCCTCCGCGACCTGCATTGGTTGCCAGTTTGCTCCTGGGTCCAATTCAAGATGCTGGTTTTGACCTTTAAAGCCCTTCATGGCATGGGTCTGGGTTCCTTGAGGGACCGCCTCTCCCTGATTACATCTGCCCATCCCATCAGGTCTGGCAGAGAAGGCATGCTGCGGGTGCTGCCTGCCAGGGAATTCCGTTTGGTGGGCTCCAGGAGGCAGGCCTTCTCTGCAGTGGCACCCACCTTGTGGATATTTCTCCCTCAGAAGTGAGGCTATCTCCATCCTTCTTAACATTCTGCAAGTCCCTCAAGACCTGGCTATGTGATCAGGCCCGGGAGTCCCAGGAGGGACCGGAGAGATTTTGTGATAACTCCCTTACTGTGGTTAACATCATCCTCTCTTGTTCTGTGTGCTTTTTTATAGTTTTTATCATTTTAATAATGACTTTGTATATGTATTTATTGGTTTTCTTTTTAACTGAGTGTTGTACGCCACCCAGATCACTTTTTTGTGAGATGGGCGGTGATACAAATATAATAAATAAATAAACAAACAAACAAACAAACAAATAAAATCCCCAAAAGTGCTTCTCCTTGACTTCTTTCTTAGTAGTAGAAATATGTGAGAGAATTGGATTTTTTAAAGCATCTAATGCTGGAGAATTCTGAAAAGGACAGTAGCAACACTGTATAATAGAACAAGGTAAAGCATAAGCTGCAATGCTATGAACACCTCCTACTGAGAACATATCCCACTGAACTCAGTGGGGCTTACTTCTGAGCAAATCCACAATGGACTTAAAATAATACTTTTTATTGTTATTATTGTAACTAATGCAATGGGTTGCAGACCTTTTCACTGTGTGTCAAATGCATGTTCCATTATAAGTGCTAGCCAATTTTTTTAGTTATAATAGCAATAATTAATGTGATTTTTCAAAAGCATATGTTTTCCTTTTAATCAGAATGCCATTTAAATTAACCTTTTTTTTTTTCACTGAGAAACCTAATTAACATCAACTCCCATCACTGCAAATCCATCCTCAGGGAAACGTTTCATCAAAGCAACAGAAGGAGCGATGGACACTTTCCTTGCAGTACGCTCGAGGCAGGGGGGAAGGTTCTTTCTTACAGCTACTTCTTGGCAATATTCTTACAATGTGACATAGGAAAGCTTGATTATTTGATGAGTCACCCCAAAAGAGCCTGTGCTTTGCAAATATTCCAAGAAAAGCTTTGTGAGGGCACTCACAAAGGACCAAGATTCACCCTATTTATACATGAACCCTATGCAACATCTAAAACTATAGATGATATTGTCTTTATTATTTAAGCATTCTGGAGGCAGTCTGCTCTCATATTATTCCAGACTGTCAGCTGTATACCAGATAGACAGCAGACAGTCTCAGTCAATAATTTCTCCAAGGTATGATCTTGAGAAGGTAGCAAAATCCAGATTCTTCCCAGCTCCAATCCTTTGCTAACAAGATTTTTTTAAAAAAACAAAAGTTTTGTCCTTTTAAAAAAAGAAAGGCAGTAGTTGGATACTGTAGATATGTAAAGGAGAGAAGTATCATTGTTTTCCTAAGCCCTAATTTCAAGTTATAATCCACAAGAATCAAGAAGATGCAGGAAAGCAGACAGAAAACATTTGCTGCAGTGATCCATCTAACTCTACAGATAAGATAACAAGTTTAGCTAGAGATGTGGCATAAGATTACTTTTATTTTAAATGTGTGTTGCTATTTATCAATTTGTATTGCTATTTATCAATTGTCTCTGAACAAGCTCAGCAACTGTGCGTTTTTATGTAGCTTGGTACCCCTTTTCATCAGAATTGACTCTAAATAGGAGCATTAACCAGCATTATCTTGTGGTTTGCAGTCTTATATTTTCCTGTATATTTTTCTATACATCCTTTTAAATCACCATCTCAGATTTGATCAACTGTATATTTTAATCTCCTTTGCTACTGAAAGTTTGCTTGTGATTATTTAAAACCAAAAAGGGATTTCTCTATTCTGTTTTCCTAAATAAATAAATATTTGATTTTGTTTATATCTTGTGAGATTGGTGTATTTCCAAAAGGAAGAAGGGTAAGATAGACTGATTCCCCTGCCTACAAAAGACACCTGAGAAATATATTCCCATGGAAGATAGGTGACGATGATCAGAATGACCAGGATGAAAGTAGGACACAATGTGTTTAGTGAGAATACAGGAATGCACCTTGGTCTAAGCAAATATGCAACTCTGGTAACTAAAGGAAGCAAAATTGTTGCAGAGGATGATTTAGAGCTAATGAATGGATATACCATAAGACAACTGGCACCAGAAGAAAGATGGAAATACTTAGGATTAATGGAAGCTTCTGACATGACCAAATTAAAAAGGAATGTTACCTCTAATTATATAAAAATTAATCTGAATTTTTTAAAAAACAAAATTAAATTTAGGAAACATAATTAAAGCCATAAACACTTGGCCTCTTCCAATTCTTCAATGTACTGCAGGTATAATTGATTGAACACAAGCTGAGTTAGACATACTTGATACAAAAACAAGAAAATTAATGACCATGAATCATGCTCTCCACCCAAGAAGTAATGCTGACAGGCTCTACTTTGCCAGAAGTGAAGTTAAGAGAGGATTACTCCAAGTAAATCAAACACTGGAATAAGAAAAACACAGCTTGAATTATTGTATTACCCACAGTAAAGTACCACTACTTCTGGGAATTCATAAAGAAAAACTATTGAAGACTACAAAATAAAAAAAATTTAAAAAGCCAGATTAATAATTGAACATCTAAACCTCTTCATGGTCAATATATACATGATACTGAAGGGAACTCTGATCAAAATTTGAATTGAAGACTGGAATTCTTAAACAAGGAACTGAATTTTTTAAAAAGAAACTGCAGCACAAGAACAGACTTATACAAACAAATTTCTTCAAAACTGAACATATTTCAAATGCTAGCAGATGCTAATTATATAAGGTCAAAGATGAAACTGTGGATCGCCTCAGTAGGGGTTGTAGCTAAAATTGTCCAAACTGAGTATAAGCATTGGCATGACAGAATTGGAGAAAAACGTGCTCTAAAATTTATGTAAAAAGTTTGATTGATTGATTGATTGATTGATTGATTGATTGATTATCTGCCATCAAGTCATTTTTGACTCCTAGCGACCACGTAGATAGATTTTCTCCATGACAATCTGTCCCTGATCTGATCATTCAGGCCTTCTAGCAGTGCAGCCATTGCCATTGTCCATCCATCTTCCTGCTGGTGGTCATCTTCCTCTGTTTCCTTCCACCTTTCCCAGCATTAGAGCCTTTTCCAAAGAGCTGGGTCTTTACATAATGTGCTGGAAGTAGGATAATTTGAGCCTGGCAAAATTTAACAAAAACCACTGGACCACATACCAGAAAAAGTCTTAGAAAATGAGGAGATAGTGATCTTGTGGGATTTTATAATACAGACTGACAGACAGGTGAAATGCACTACATCAGACATTACTATTATTGAAAAGAAAGAAGTGTGGTTCACAGATGTGGCAATGTCAAGAGATAGTCAAATTGATGAAAAATGAATAGAATAAGTGGCAAAATATTGGGATTTTCATGTTGAATTGAAAAATTTTGGAAGAAAAAACTGTAACAATCTGAGAAAAGTAAATTCATATAAACGTTATCTGTTCTTCCAAGGTCCTGATGAAGCAGGAGTAAAATGCAAGCGTTATGGATGTCCCTACAGATGCCAAAGTAAAATAAGACATGTTGAGCTGTTTCAATACCTTATAAAACCTTAGAATATCTTCTCTGTAATTGTGGCAAAGGTGAAAAAAGGTAAAATATTATCCTTCACCCCCCAAAAGGTTTTCCTTAACTTGGGAAATGTAAGAGAAGAAAGATAACTGACCACTTCCAGAAGTCTTTTGCCACTCAATTTCTGTTTCCTTATGCCAAGCTATTTCCTACTATCTGGAATTCAATATCGTTTAATCTTTGCTGAAGTAAATGTTTGGTATGGTAATGTCCCAGAAATCTTATAAACCTTGCTGATAACATTAATTTTTATTCTATGACAGTGCTCCAGCTTGATGGAAAGTCATCAGCCAATATTAGTGGGACTAAGCCTGAGGGGAAGAACTGGAGCTTTTGCCAATAATTTAACATCAGCCTCCATGCCCCAACCTCAATTTTAGGCATCCCTTTTCTAACCTAAGAAGGGCATTAGCTGGTAACTTCCAAAAATCTAAGGTCATGGCATTTGCTAAAAGGGCCAATGTACAACATATATTTGAGTGCAGCAAGTGTAGACCTCAGAAATTTGATATGAATTACCTCAAGAGCATTCTCTCAAACATAAAGACCTACTGGGCTCCATTACAATACTTGGGCCAACATTTTAGCTTGGAAGAGTGTTAAGGCAGTTGGTGCTAGTTTGCCTCCTGTCAGCCCCACTAGAGACACCAGACCAGGAAACCAACTCTACAGGAAGGTTCAAACTACTTTTATTGAGATTGGCTATAATAACAGAATCTTGCATGAATGATTGTGCTGTACCTTCTCTTCCTTCTTATGCTTCAGTGAATCAGGGAGGTGTCTGAATGTTATCTTATTTCCCTAGACTTAAAAAAGGTTTCAGCCCCTTTTGCCTAAGTTATGGTTCTTGCATATTACTGTCAAGGTCATCTTCCTTACTCTCTATACCTCCTTTAGTAAAACAAAACTAAAACAATCAAGTCATTTAATGGCTGTTGCAGATTTTGATCCCATCTAGGAGACATAATCATGATGAACCCTCCAAATTCCCATAGGATGCAAAACCACTCCTAGATATATAAAAGTGTTAACTACCAGTGTATTCCATCTGCAGTATTGAACAAGGGAGCTCATTAATAAGCCCCATAAAAGAGCAGGAGAAAAGGACTAAACATCCCATTTATTCTCTTACACTGTACTTCCATCTTACTACATTCAGCCACCAGCCTTCAATTCCATATTTGGAATTCAATTCTGTATTTGGAATAGCATTCTATTATTCAAGCCTATTTACTTTATCATATGCTTTCTTAAATCAATAAACGTACAGCAATATTTCTTTCCTCTGTACATACATTGCTCAATTATCTGCTGAAAACAAAAATCTCTTCTGCATACCTTATGTCCAGGACAAAGACACATTGTATTTTGCAGATTTTGCTCATTGCCAGCTCTTGTACTCTTTCCATCAGAATTCTGCCAAACACCTTCTCAGGAAATGTAACAAACTAATCTCCTTGAAGTTTTTGCATTCATGTTTACTACTTTCCCTTATATAGGGGAAAATAATAGTATTCTTAAGTTGCCAGGCACAGAGTCAGTCTGCACACACACACATTGAACTAGTCACATAATCACCCATAAGCCAACCACAGGAATATTTTAACGTTTCCATACACCAGCACATCTACAGCCTCACTCTTATATTCACAGTTTATGATTTCTTTGTCTTCAGTTTTTTTCTTAGACACTAACATTTATAGCATTTTTTTCAATCCCATTCTTCGTCATAGGGCTATCAGCTACTTCTTTTTTTTCCACTGCAGGATGTTTAGGAAATTTAGTGTGCTCCTAGAAATGTTGCACAGCATGCATGGCACAAAGATACATTATATTATAGAAATTCATTAGGGAAACTGTACATATTGAGAATGGTACATCTATTAAGAGCAGAGCATGTACATTTTCATGTGACTTGTTTCATATTTGATTCTTTTCTCTTCCTTCCATTTTGGGTAAATGTGTTTTTCTCTTTTTATAAATTTTAATTATGTACTTATTTGTTTTAATTTGTTGTAAACCGCCCAGAGTCCCCCATTGGGGGGAGATGGGCGGAGACAACTCTGCTAAATAAATAAAATAAATATATAAATTTGTGACACTGAAAAATTAACTAAACCCAAAATTAACAAATTCACTCATTGGCATAGAAGGAAGCCACACTAGTGACTCTTTCCATGTCATTGCATCTGCAATGCTATTGTGTACAGATGGAAGTAGCCATATATGCTTCCTACTAGAGGAGCTACCTTTGGCATTGGCTATGCCAGATATACTGCTGGTTGAACTCAGAGTTTTCAACTAAATTTATAAATATTTGGGACAATTTTACTGTTTTATTATTCCAAAATAATAAACTAAGTTTTGGAAAGATTTGAAAAGATTTTTCTTTTAAAGCTGGAGGAATAATAGTAATAACAAGAAGAATGTAATGTGATAAAGAAAATTGGAAATCAATTTAAATTAGCATATTTTATTTTTTTCTTTTAAAGGAAAAAAAATTATGTGAACTCTAGCATAAATAATTCTCTAAATAATTTGGTGAGAGAGAGGGAAAAAATTTGTATATATGTATATTATAATAGACTTAGACATTTGATAAGAGAACCATATATTTGAAACCTAAGTAAACAGGTAGCCTGATGAGAATATAATTATCTTTATCAAATGTGGACAATATGTAATTTTGTGCTCTTGAATGATTCTCAGCAATAGTGGACACATGTGTAGTTACAAAATAATGTACTAGCTATTGACAGCTACAGGAATATTAAACCTGCAGGTGACCTGCTTGGTTGGTATCTCAGGCTGACAGGGATTCTTAAATCATTTGTGTCAAGAGATAGCTATAGGCTTATCCATTTTCAGTAAAGAGAATTATTACCTTTTTGTCTGTTCAAAGAAAAAACATAAGAAAGAAATTACAAAAGTTCTCCCTCCCATGTGCATTCACAGGGGATTTGTGAAAGTGTGCATAAAGGCAGGTGTGGTGTTGTGATCTCCTGACTCTTTTGTACATCTTCAAATTCATGAAATTGTCTACCATTGAGCAGATTTTGACACATGCCCCCATCGATGCCACTGCCCAACCCTAATACTTCAGAAGATAGGAGTTCTAGTGGGAAATAACATAGTGGCTGAAATTCTGGTAACCTAACCCTTTCACTTCGATAAATCTTGTTAAGAAGACTCTCTGTTATTCATGCCTAGAAAAGGATTACTTTCAGTTCATGGGTCCAGAGTCTAACAATATTACATAGTTTCTAATGTCTCATCCATTTAGTATCTTTCCCCCTTTGGTTTTTATCCCTTAATGAACTTGCTAAAGGTTTTCCCTTATCATAATTCCCTAAATCAATTGGACTGCCAGATTTTAAAGACCATATAGTGGATGTTAGAGGAAGTATTGCACTGTTGTGGTAGTCAAAATAAACAGTAAAACAGTTTTCTGTACAATGGGTTGATATATTTCTGCCCCCTTTTATATAAACAACTGCATCATCTGACCAGGTATAAACTCCCAAGGGATAGTTTTTGTATCTATTTCTATCTATCTATCTATCTATCTATCTATCTATCTATCTATCTATCTATCTATCTATATTAAAATATTTAATTGAATCCTTTAGTGTTTCTCAACCTTAGCAAATTTATCATGCTGGCTGGGGAATTCTGGGAGTTGAAGTCCACACATCTTAAAATTGCTGAGGTTGAGAAACACAGCTTTAAATAAATATGTTTTATGTAAAGCTCCCATGTAAGTAGTCTCTATTTGAGGCTCACAATTTTAGAATGTGACACCGAAAAAAAAGGGATGGGGAGGGAAAAGAAAAAATGTCATCTAATTTTTTTATAGCAACCAGTTGGATATCATTTCAAGAGAAAAAGAAAGAATGGATGTGTGTTATCTGGTGACATTTGAAAAGGCAGCTTGACAGAGATATGAGAGAGAGCAGGATCGATGGGATGGCCTTGTTCTTTTCTGGTTGGCTTGATCTTTGAGGATTACATTTTCTTACCATAGATCTGAAAGCACTGAAAAGATCACTAAGTCAAAGACATCAGCTTCCTTTTTCCAACCAAATTATATGCACACATGGAGGAGAATAATGTACAGAGCAGGGTTTTCTTTCAAATTTCTACTAACCAGCTGAAGAGTCTACCTGCTTTTCATTTTAAATGTGAAGATAAGGGTTGCCTCTTCAAGCTACGGCGAAAACATCTAGCTCTGGTTGCCCATGTATTTTACTGAAATAAATTTGGGGAGTATTAATATAATGTGACGTTAGGAGCAGTACTTTTACCGTATTACAGAATAAGTATACCAGTATGTATGCCAACTGCGACCAGCATTAATGAAAAATTCATGGACCTGCTGAATGGCATGGGATTTCAAATCTTTTCAGACTAGCTGTAAGAAACATTTTATACTCTGATAAACTTCCAGTTTATAGCTTAAATACCGACCAGGACCTCCCTTTAAAGGAATGAGATATGAAAGCCGTGTCTTCCTGTATGAGGATGTAACAAGCCTGCTGGAGCTTCAGTTCTGCTGAAATAAATGAAATGATATGATTTGTCTGTCAGTGAATATAAAGAGCAAGGAAAGGACTTACAAAACCAGAGGCCAAATAGAATCTTTCTAATTCTCGTTGAAGAGAGACTATTCTAATTGAAAGAGACACCAGTAAAAATGGAAAAAATGGAAATTGGCTCATCAATAAAACAGAGTAATTCATGTGTACCCGAACAGTGTAATGCAAGAAGATTGCAAAAGCAGTTTCATTTCCTAGTCAGTTTCATCATCTGGAGATTGTTCCTAAACAGCCTTGGATTACATATTGCTATTTTATAGGAAGAAAGCACTGTCTTGGTGATGTGCATATCCAGAGCAATGCTCTAATCTAAAACTAAAGCATATTTGCATATATGTCACTGCCATATCACATCCACACTGTTTCACAAAATGGTCATCATGTGAACCCCATGTGAAAACAACTCTGCCTTGTTAAATCAGACTAAAACCTATTTTACTTCAGATTTTTTTTTTCTCACACTGGCCAATCTGATGTCCCCAAGGTACTCACAAGCAGGAGATGGAGACAACTGTTAATTAAAAGTATGATATCCCCAACCCAAAGGTAATATTGAGTCCTAAGACAAATAGGCCTTGATAGACCGGTCCTCATGAATGTATCTCATTCCTTTTTAAAGCCATCCTATTTAGCAGTTGATCCGTGTCTCGGGCTAATGAATTCCACAGATTAATTATGCACTATGTGTGAAGCATTTTCTTTTGCCTGTTTCAAATCTCCTGCCTATTCTGCATTTGAGCCCTTCTTTACTTTCCAGAGTTCATGAGAGGGAAGTTAGGTTATGGTTTGCTCACAATGATGCTATAGGGAGTGGGCAATTCTCTTTCACTGAAGCAAGGCATGGAAAACCCTTCCCTTCCTCCTCATTCAACCAGTTAAATAATAGTCCAAGACCTGAGTAGATAGTAACGACAAAATCCAAGCCTAAGTACCATGGAAAATTCAGAAGTACAGAGCACAATACTGAGGAGAAGGAACCATGTTTATTGCAATGATCATTTGGTGCCTGCTTTACAAGAAAGAGGGACCCTGAGCAATGAGAAAGCAAAGATGTTTTTTATAGAAGTTGAGGGCTACAAGACAGGAAATCCTCAGGAGCTGATTTGCTGGCCAGTTTTGGGGAAGCGAGGCAAGTCGTTTACCTGGGGTTATTTCTATTGTTAGGCAAAGAGGCCCTTTCAGGAGGGCAGCAGAGTTGGAGAAGTTCCTTGTTAAGGGGATGGAATGTTGAGGTCATCAGGCTGATTGAGCACGGAACGCTGGGCTTCTCCATGTTCCATTCCCTTCTTGGGGCTGCCCTTGGGCTGAACTCTGAGCTGGTGAGCAGGCTTCTATTCTTCGGTTTAGATGGATTGCAAAGGTTTTGTGTGGGATCAAGGAGAGTCAACTGGTAATCAGATAGGATTAGGCAGAGAGAGGATCTGCCAATACTGATGAATTTACAGGCATTCTGGGAGTAAGTGGCTTCCACATTTCTTGTCATTCCTCTTCTGAAACAATAATTTTCCAACAATCAAATAGTTCTGCATATACTTTACTACAGGTGAAATGCTCATAGCAGTTAGTTCCCCAAAGCCTCCCATCTATATACAGTCCAATTCCTTTAGGTATAACAATGAAACAGCATCAGATATCCTCAAACTATTCACTGATTAGCATGGATGAAAACTCTGGTTATTCAAGGAAGTGTGAAGAAAAGGAAAGGTTATTCATCTATTGGATTTCCTTCAGCAAATCAGTGTGTTGCTTTTTATTTTAACTTACTTGTCCAGCCATTAGGCACAATGAAGTAGTTGCCTCAGCAGCAGATGTGGGGAAACAAGGAGTAATGCTGTGTTGTTGGAGAAAACAGCGGGGTGTGCTATGAAAGTTGCTTTCAATAATCTTAGGTAGCTTATGAACCTTACATGTAGAGACCATCACTACATAGCCAATGTTGAAATAAAATTCAATTCTAAAGCTGGTTGGCTTTTAGACATGGAGGTCCACCCTTCTGGATGAAAAGTTCTGCTTCTGCTATTTTAGATACACTCAATATTTGCACACGATCACCTGCAGCCTGGCTAGGGAGTGCTGCAAAAAATGAAGAGGTGTGTGAATCTGCTTTCTCTTCTCCTTAAAAAAAACCTAGTTTTATTTCTCAGACATATATGGGATTTATGTACTTGTGATTCCATGCAGAGTCTGTAACTGTTTACATTGCAATTGGTTTTGCTACCTCCTGTGGCCCCCACTTCCAGGTTGACAATTCACCTAGTTGAGCCCAAGCAAAAGACCTCTTGCTGACATGACAATCTTCAAAGTCACAGGAACTATGTGCACGTTTCTGGGAAGAGGGGGGAGATACATACATACATACATACATACATACATACATACATACATACATACATATATAGTTTTGGTTTTATGAAGGGGTTGGGGGAATGACTGATTTAATAAATCATGGAGCATAGGATATGTGGGGAATGATTAGTAAGTTTGCATGCTCCATGCTCAACTATTAGCGAGTTTGAACTGAGAGCTGATTGGTTAAAGGTGCTGTGCTGGGTTGCATGTGGATTGCAGATGCAAATAGTGAAGTTAATGGAAGAGAATTAGGAGCTTAGCTGAGAGCATGTCAGGAATGAGTTACTGAAACAGAACAACATGTGGCAGAGCTCATGGAGTAGGAGATGCCTTCTTCGCCTTTGCCTCAGGCAGCAAACATTTTGTCCTAGCTGTGCCTTTAATATTGCAAATAACATCTACAGAAAGCATCATTTGAAATGAAAGGTGGGGAATATGGGGCTGTCCAGATGTTGCTGAACCAGTTTCTAGCATCCCTTACCATGGGCCATGCTAGCTGAAGCTGCAGAGGATTGTTGCTTTGTTTTGCAACATCTGGAGATTGTCTATTCCTGTGCTAAATAATAATTTTCCAAGTAACCTAATTAGCTAGACACAATGTCAGTGATTTTGAAACACTGTATGATATCTTGGTCACTTGAGCCCTCCTCACATATCTAGATCTCCTGAACAATTTAATTTACAGTTCAGAGAACAGGGGAACAAGATTTCAGAATGGTAGGATTCCTTGACTAACAGTTACATGAAAAACAACATTGCTCTGCGTGTTTAAAAGTATGAGGAATAGAAAATGAAGAATAATCAACAATCAGTAATGGGATCTGCATTCTGAATTTTATGAGGTAAATATAAAAGAAAATTCTTCTCATTAGCCATAAATAAGAAATCTATTAAACATTCACCTTTTATTTCCTTTTATATCTATACAGTAGTAATAAACTTTGCCAGATAAATGGGATATAGTATAGTCTTGGTATGTTTATTTATAAAACTAAATTAGAAATAGTTTCAAACGTTTGGAAGACATATATTTCAAATGACAAATACTTGGTCAACTTCATTTGTAAAAATATGATGAAGAAAATTTGTTCATTCTTTGAAGTTCCCTGAATGGTTTGGTTCTCAACATCGCTTAATTCAAGTAGAATATTTAAAATACCTATTGAAGAAATTCAATTTTGCCATTTCATAGCTTGATTTTGATCCGCAGATTTCCATGGAAAACCTAACATCTAATTTTAATTTCAATAGGATCTAGTTATTCATGGTTTGAATCATTTACTATTCTCAATTCCTTTTATTTTTTTTAATATCAGATTCCTATATTTGGCCAGAGGTTCTGTACTTTTAAGGCTGCAAAAGAAGTTATTTTCATTCATTTGTGATTAGATATGATCTCAGTGCATTATGAATTTTCTAATCTCAAAACGCTGCATAAATGGTCACCCCCAGCCATTCTTTTACTTACTGGAATGCAGACAGTTTGGCGGTAAAAGCTTGAAAAGAATGATGGAAATGCAAATATGAAAAACAAAATCATGCTTGTTTTACTAATCTTGATTCATAAATGGAGCTGTCAACAAATGAGAAGATATTGGATTGCATCCAATTGTGTCTATTTCCCAGACAAATGAATATGATTAGGGGATTAGATTCTCCCTCCCCTTTGCTCCTTATGTCCCCTCCAAATCTGTTACGGAGTATTGAGAGACCCTCAAAAGAAAAGTTAGTAGGTCTTTGCATGATTTACAAAAGATGCAAGTAAGAAACTCCTATCGATGGAATCAATGGTCCATTCATATGGATTTTAAACTTGCTGCTACAGTTTTCAGTAATTCACCTTCTTCTCTTGTGATTTGTGATGTGTATGTATGTGTACATGCATATTGTTCTTAACTGAGTTCACTTCTTCTAGGTCAAACTTGTATCTTATGGTGTCAATGCTACCTTATGTTCAACTTTTCTCCCATTTTAGCACATGCCAATTTAGATGAGCCAAGTAAGCAATTTCATTTGGGAAATTGAGAAATTGGCATGAATCATTGCTGTCTTTTTTGTATTTGGTATACTTCTATCTTCTCTCATTTTTTCTCTCTTCATTTTCTTGCTAGTGCTGCAAAAAATTTCAAGTTTATACTGGTGATCCCAAATAATCTCCAAGCATTAACAGATGAGAAGGCATCTGTTTTAATAAAACTTCTGACAATCAGGTGTGATAGAAAGTCTTTAAATATGAAGGAATGCCTTTCATTAATTTGATGGCTATATGGTGGAGCTCATGGCCCGGCATATAAATGAAGTATTAGCAAACTCTGTCCAACACCCATTGTCCTCTGCCTTACTTTGAAGGGGAAGAAGTGATTAAGTGTGATCACCAAAGTACATGACTTTCTGTTTCATCATAAAGTAACCACACCTTTTTGTGCATGGCTGTGTGTGTGTGTGTGCGCGCGCACATGCATGCATGCATATATTGGTATAACTTATATAGGTTGCAGTTTATATCATAAGTGAAATTTGTACCTTTGCATAATTTTTTGACATCTCACAGCATGCATGAACCCAGTACACCAAATTAGAAGGCTGGTGTATCTTCTTTTGAGAAACTTGGATTTACAACTATGTATGCACGTATGTAACTATGTAGAAAGAATGTATTTCTTTAATTTATTTTAGTATTAAATATTTCATAGTTTTTAGTATTTTTAATATTTATGATCTGCTATCTTAATTTTTGTGGTTTGGCTTTAACACTTCTACCATGTAATGGTTTCAGGTTTTTTGTAATCCTATTCTATTCCATATGTAGTCTGTGGATTTTATGGTGAATTGGGTCATTGTGATTTTCTCTTATTTTTAATATGTTTTATTATTTGTTTTATTAAGGTTTAACAGAATTCAAGGACAAGGTGGATTCTGTGGCTGGTAATGGTGGGTACCATTTTGGTTTTCTTGTGATGTCATGGACATTGTGTCATTCCAGTCTGGGCACTGTAGGAAATACAAAATGGAAACTGCCATTCAGTTGTCTGATGATGCTTTCAGCATGGCATTCTAGGAAGAAAAGCCTGTCATTCTGCTATCACAAATTGGCAACAAACCACATTACAGGAGAGTTTTATTTTTAAGTTAATTGTTCTTGCAGCTGGGAAATAAGGTAAGCTACTAATGCCTCCAGATATGGGAGATCCATTCTTCTTGGCACTTGCTTGAGAATGAATGGAAATTGAACACTTGGGGCCCATTTGGTCTGCTTTTCCATTTGCCCTGAAGCAAATGCACATCCCTAATGAGAGCAATCATCACAATGAGGTCCACTGGGTTTTTAAGAGTGTTAGCTAGTTTGGAGGTCAATGTAATTTTGACCGATGGTTGGATTCATGAAACTTACAGAAGTGATTTTTGGAGCTATACAAAAGTTTCCCAATTATTTTCTGTGCAATCTTGGAAAACAGGCAGGCAGGAAGGAAAGAAGGAAAGAAGGAAAGAAGGAAAGAAGGAAAGAAGGAAAGAAGGAAAGAAGGAAAGAAGGAAAGAAGGAAGGAAGGAAGGAAAAGTTTTTAACACTTGGACTCCAGACTCAGATTCACTCTCCAGGATCAAATGCCATTAAGACTAGATTTAATTTATTTTGCCATTCAACAGCAGAAAGAAAAAATATATACCATGAAGCTTTAGGGAAAGCTTGAGGAGAGGTTGGCAGGTTGCCAGTTTATCCAATAGGGCTTTCTTCAAGGTTGAGTGAAATTTATCACAAACCATTAGGGAAGCCAGACCCACTGGGCAAAGTTAAGCTTCAGCAGGGATCACCAAGAAAACACAGGTCTCCTTGGATAAACCAACATCTGGTCATAAAAACACATTAGGAATGTGCTCAGAAATCTGAAATACTGCTCACAGTAATTCAGATTATACTCTCTCTAGAAGAGAGTAATTAGAGTAGGGCCCTAACTGTGTATTGAATAAAAACTGTCTCAACAACTTAGCCTTAAATGATTTGAGGACAGTAAATTGATGACAAGTGGAAAAAAACTTGAAATAGCTACAATGCTTCTCTGTATTGTCAGTCCAATATTCTTAGCGTCAGCCTTCTTCTTACCTGAGACATGAAATAAAACCCTCCAGATATTTGAAGCATTTAATCTGCTCAGTGTTGTCCTAAATATTCCAATTAGGCATCTTGGAAACTTTTACTTAAATTTCATTTTTAATAGCATATTTTCATTTTGTAGTACTCTCTTCATGATTGTGCTGCTGTTTTAGTGCTATTTGTCCTCTTTATTTTTTTTAAGTCCTTCCTTTTTCTTATTTAAAAAAAAATATTGCTAGCCATCCTGATCTAGCAATAGAACTGACTCACTGAGACATAATAAGCAGGATATATATAATTAATTTAAAAAAGAATATTTTAAAGTAAAATTTGATTACTCACCAGAACTGAGACCACCAAAGATCCTGGCCAACCAATTGGAATTTAGGTCATAGATATAAGATATCAGAAAAGACACTTGGCAAGATCTCGTTTGAAGACATTCTTTAGATGGAGTGACATAACAAACCATGGGTCAATAGTAGAGAACTTGTTTTACATGTAAATGTTCCAAGTTTGGGACTTGGCAATTCCAATAAAAAGGATCAGGAAGAGGTGAAAAAGGAGAGGAAATTAGTTGGTTCACATTTCTGAATAAACTTATTTAATCCATGCTTTCCAAATAGTTCAATATGGTCTCCCATCCATGTACCAAAATATAATTATATTTCAACATTCACACATTCTGCTATCTTATTTATAATAAAAAGGGTGCAGAAATGTGTATGTATAACATATGTACAGCAGCATTCATATTAAACAACAAACATCAAAATGATTACATGTGTGGTGATGACATGACACAGATATTGCCTTTATGTAATTGTGTCCCAATGTCTGACACAAATATGTAAGCCATTACTTCTGCATGATGATGTCTTCATGCACACATGTCATCATCCCCCATCCTGTTGTCCCTGGACACCCATGCATTCAATGATTGATTATGTGCCATCAAATCACTGTTGACTCCTAGCAACCACATAGATAGATTTTCTCCATGATGATCTGTCCCTAACCTGGTCTTTCAGGTCTTCCAATGGTGCACCCATCACTGCTGTAACTGAATCCATCCACCTTGCTTCTGGTCATCCTCTTCTTCTCTTTCCTTCTACCTTTTCCAGTATCAGAGCCTTTTCCAGAGAACTGGGTCTTTGCCTAATGTGTCTGAAGAAGGATAATTTGACTCTGGTATTTGTGCCTCGAGTGAGAACTCTGAGTTGATTTGTTCAATTATCAATTTTTTTGTTTTCTTGGCTGTCCTCAATATTCTCAGAAGTCTTCTCCAACACCAGAGTTCAAAAGTGTCAATACTCCTTCCATCCTGCTTCTTCAAAGCCCAACTTTTGCTTCCATAGAGTGTCCCAGGGAACACCATGGCTTGCACAATTCAGATCTTTCTAGGTATAGACATATCAGAGCATTTGAATATCTTTTCCAAGGCCTTCATGGCTGCTCTACTAAGTGCTAGTCTGCAGCGTATTTCTTGACTGTGTATTCCTTTACTGCTGATGGTTGATCCTAAAAAGCAAAAGCTATCCACCACTTCAATATCTCCATTGTCAGTTCTAAGGCTGGTTGCTATACCTGTTGTCATTAGTTTGGCCTTTTTTATACATAATGTTAGTCCCATTTTTTTCACTGGGTTGCTTGACTTTTATTACTAGAGCTTGCAGACCCTTCGCATTTTCGGCTATCAGGGTAGCATCATCAGTATAATGCAGGTTATTGATGCTTCTTCCTCCATTTTTAAAACTATGCTCATCTTCCAATACAGCTTCCCTTAATATAAGTTCAGCATATAGATTGAATAAATAAGGGGAGAATATACAGCATTGTCACACTGCTTTGCCAACCTGGAGCCAGTCTGTTTCACCATGTTCGGTCTCGATTGTGGCTTCCTGACCTATAAGTTTCTAATGAGGACAACGAGATGTTCTGGGATTCCTATTTTTCTGAGCATTTTTCACAGCTTGATGTGATCATCACAATCAAAGGCCTTTTTATAATCAATGAAGCACATACTGACTTCTTTTTGGTATTCTCATGCATACATATATAGTAGTGAAATATATATTTTAAGGAAAGGAACTATTTAACACACAACACATACAGTATTATGGAAAACTGTTGACCATAATGGGTACAATCTGCAAATATTTAATACAAAAAGGTGAACATGAGAAGGAACAAATTTAAATTTAAAATGAGAAGCAGCCCAGTTGACCATCCATAGGACACATATGATGTAAAGACCTCCGCCTGTAGTCCTGCAGAGCTGATATAGATGATATGGGGATAAATTAAGCCCACTTACTTTCAAAATCCTGTCCACAGTAGTAGCGATTAGAAGCATTCATTCCTATGTGCATGTTGTCCCTTGATGTAACAGCCAACAACTGATGAGGGTGGCATTCATGAAATCTATGGACATCCAGTATCATGCACTCAAGAGTGTCATCTAGCAGTTCCACCCAGTTTGTGAGAACCAATTTTAAATTGCTGCTGGCACTGTCATTTAGCCCAAAGCTCACCTTTTCCCTGCATGTCAACGCAGAGTAAAATGAAAAGCCTGGAACGCATCTCACAGGGATTGGGATTTGAGTACACAGGCAAAGCCACAGCCCTGACAGGAACTCATCCCAGCCTTTCAGGACAACCAACCTGTTCAGGCAGACTGGGGGAAAATGTGAATTTATCTATGAGCTCTGACTGCATTGAAAATACTGAGATTTAACTACCTAACAAAGAATGTAACTTCTGTTGCCTTTTGATGTGCTAAATGGTGGTTTTGGGATGAAAATTTCTCCAAATCTTTTATACATACATATGCCTATATAATACAGTAGGACTTTGGCTACAAAACTCTATTACCTCAACCCAGTTCTCAGCAGAAGTGTGGCCAGAGAGTTTAGGACTGCAGCTGAGTCCTCTTAAAATGAAAGGTTAACAGTTTTAATCTTTAAAATTGTTGTCATTGTCTAACAGTACCATACAAATAACATTAAAAAGAGAAGAAGTTCAATAAGGAAAAAAAAATCTCTTGGTGCCCATCCTTTCACTATCCCCACTCAAGAGAGATATCAACCTATTTCTCCTTCTATCTTCAGTTCTCTGAGTAAAACAAGCAGGACCAAATCTTCTAACCTTTTATTATTAAGAAATGCCACCCAGCTCAAAAAGAAGTCTTTAAATGGAACTTGTTTTCTGTCAGTCTTACATTTCAAACCCACTGCACTTCTCACTGGTTTCAGCTGAACTTTAGTTAAATTGTATTATTTACAGCAGATATCAAGTTTGTGATATCAAGGTGATGAGAAAGGTCAGCACGATTTGAAATGTCAGTAGTTCATGGCACAGCAAAGTTTGAGAAACTCTGTCTTATTGGGGTTTTGTGACTTCCTGTGTCTTTATTGAAATCATACCATTTTTTAAAGAAGTACCAGTATGCCCTGGTTCTAATTCTAAATTCTAATTCTAATTCTAATTCTAATTTCATGGACAAATTTACTGTTGGAACCAGTCATTCCCTAACAATGCACTGTACCATTAAACGGTGTTTGTGTCTCATGCACTTAAACACAGGGCCAGCTCTTGGGTCACTGTCCTTAAAAACATGAGTGGCCGAACTTTGGCCTGCAAAGTTCCTTTTGTGGGATTTCTTTTCATCCTCAAATTGACTATTCTACCTCAAAGTAGAGAGCGTTCTACAGGGAAGATGAATGCTGCATTGCAGAGAGCATAAAAAATTTAATGGCAGCCATTATGTATAGTTATGAAGCAATTTGGGATCCTTGGAGATGAAAGGTGCCATGGAAGTGAAAAGGCAAATGATATTATCTCAAGATTTCTTATGTTTTTAATATTGCCTGACTTTCTTCTTCCTTCCAGGATCCCAGACTGTTTTATGAACTTTCCTGTGTTCAAAGGCAAAGTGACTTTGTCACTTCTTCTTATGCGCACACACACAAAATGGAGGCACCAATTCATGGCACTGGAGAGTGCGGGTGAATTAAGAAATCGCGTGGGAAGGATGCATTACATTGGCTCAAGTACTGCAATATGTTATATCCAAATTATTGTTTATTTTTCAGACAGTGGTATAGGATCTCCATAATGCAGGCATGAAAGATCTTCTTTAGCACAAATATTCTGAGGGGGAGGGAGGTACAGTTCTCTCATATGATTAGATCATATCAGAATGCATGTGAATTGTGCCTTCCAAAAATCCAAATCTCTCTGTACATGGAAAGCGAGTATGTTAGAAAGTTCTACTAGTCTTTGCCCTGGAATGCAGTACAAAACAAAGCAAACCTCTGTACATCTTGATGCCAAATATTCAGTCTTTTTAAACATGTTTTGCATCGGTACTTGAACCCTAGTATATTTGATGAGTGAGATCAATCATTTAACTTTTTCAAATATTTATGATAAATATTAATAACATTTGACAGTTGACATACAATAGTGTTTTATATCTGGCATGCAGCAGTGTTTCAAACTTCACAATCAGCATGCAACTGCATTTAGTAAATGGCAGTTTTGTATTAATTTGCTCATTTGTTTAACTGATACATGGCATATTTTTAAATATGAGAGGAAAAGTAATTGCCCGTTTTCCCAAGTTAAATTTCAAGCTCAAAATCCACTTTTCGAAATCCTAAATGTATTTTAAGAGTATATCCATGTGGACAAATAGTTTCATTCAGAGATGACACTGTTGGGTGGAGAGCTTCAAGGTCTCAACCCTTGAAGCCCGTACTACACCATCTGGTGGATACATCTAACCTGCTGCATCTCTAGAAAACTGAACATAGGTTGTCTAACGGTGGAAAGAAAGCAAACACCAGAAATTAAAAGCTTCATAGAATGAATAAACTGAGTATACAACTGAGAATTAATAAACTGAAAATATTCTGCTTGATCCTACATAGGTTAGAAATTTGTGGCAGTGCTTTGAATATTTATGGAAAATAAAATTGTAGTTTTTTATTTTATGTTTCAAGATGAAACTAGAGAGTTGGGGGATTAAACTGATACAGTTTGCATCTCTTTTATAAAAAAATGGCTGTTTTTATGTTTTCTAAAAAGCGGCAGACACTAGAATGAGGAAACATTGGTAAGACTCCAGATACCTTTCCATTTTAGCTTCTATGAGGAAAATAACAACTCCAATAGGAGCTGGGCTAATTTAAATAGCTTTTCTATTTTGAATATATTGGAATATTATGGGGCTTTTGTGTACTGTCCTGGGCTATACAATCCATGCCAAAATCATAAACATGTACAGCCTTCAAAATAACTATGGGTTTTAGTCATCTCTGTTTAATTTCAATAATGTGTCTGCTGGAAGAGCTAATGTTCATCATTTGAAATCAACTAAACAATCATTTTCCTCTGTTACTGTTTGCATCAGGATAATAAGGGAAGCTTCAACATTCTGGAAGTTGTCATGGGAGGGGGGGTTGGGGGGGAAGTAGGTAAGCTGGAACAACTCCTTACTTTCCCCCAGAATGAACTAAAAGGAGAAAAGTTTTTTTTTTTTTCCCCCTTTTCTAGAGGGAAAATTATCTTTGGTGGATTCCAATTTAATCCACCAGCTAATGGAACTGTGTATTTTCATAAGGTGCAGAGGCAGCAATCTTCTTTTCTTCTGCAGAGTCCTTTCATATTCAAAATGTGTTTTTGTAATGATATATGGGAAAAACCTTGAGAAAAACCCTTGGGGTGAAGAGATGCTGCCTAGGGAATGGACAGATAAGAGAGGGAATAGCCTGCAGCTGGATAGTGGGTGGGGCAAGAGGCTCAGAAGGGACCCTCTGTAGTTTCTCTGGCTCTAAGGGAGACAGCAGGAGATTTGTAGTTTCAGACTTGCAAGATTGATGTCAGCCTTACCAGGTAGACCAGACAGGAAACACGACCAGATAAGCTAATTCTACTGTATTGTACAGTTACATTAACAGAATCTTGCAAGTCTGAAAGTACAATAGGTCATATGAAAGTTTCATAGGTCATGTGAAAGTATGAAAGCTTTTAGGTTCTCCAAAACTGTTCCTCATCATCAGTAGGGAAAACAAGAAGGGGATGGAGAGAAACCACAATATAGGCCAAAGGCATCATGGGGTCTTCAGTAAGTATTTCAAATAATAATACATAATTACCATCATCAGATAAAGTAGCCACGGTTGTCCTCTATTTCTGAAAATGTAAAGACTACTTTATGCTCTAGATTTATTGACTGAGTATTCTGAGTATTGTATTTTGAGGCAAGTCATTTAAATACTTGGTTAGACTTTCCCCTCAGAATTAGTTTCCTGAAATACTTTAAAAAACAAAATGAATGAGTGCCAAGCTGCAAAAAATTCATGCATAATTTCTCTACCAGTTCTCATTCAGTAATGATGAGGATTTGCTTTTGAAATTTGAAATCCATATAAATGTTCATGGGTGGAGAGCGTGGTTTTCTTGCTCTTAGATAGGAGGTGACCAAAGCATGTGTGCATGTGAATATGCACAATTTTCCTTCCAGAGTTTGAATCCTCCCTGGCTTTTCATATTTTAAATAAATGCAACAGGAAGACATCATTTATTATTCCGTAGGAGTGCTACTGTCGTTCAAAGAACCCTGCTCTTGAGAAGTTGTTGGAGAATTTCTCCCTCACTTGGAGAAATTAGAAGAAATTGTCCATCAAATTGTCTACTCACAAATTTGGTAATGAATTTCAAAAGGCCATTTATGCCCAGCTCTGTAATGAAATATCAAACTAATCAAAGACCTAGGTTAAATATAGAATCATAAAGAATCATTAAATCATAGTATGAAAGGATGGAAGAAAATTTAGACTTCATCTCATCCAATTCCATGCCCAGTGCAGGAATTCACTACTAGTGGCATCCCCCACATGCTATCCACCCTCTGCTTAAATACGTCCACTACCTCTGATTCATTATTGAATAGTTTTTACTGCTAGGGATTTTTTTCCCCTTATGCTTATATAGTGTTACATTTTTTAACCTGTACAATGTGTAACTCTTGCTGAATATATGATATGACTTCTATAAAAAGTGCTGAGTTTGAGATGACATGAGCTAAAGTTTGAATTGCACAGATCTGTGATGGCCTGGTGTTGCTTTCATCAACAGACATTTTGCATGTGTGAACCAGAGCTAAGTCTGTCATGTAAATATGCCCCTACAAGCCAGCTCTTAGCATTGCCATCTGTTGCTGGTTTTGGTGAACTGTTCATATTTTTGGAGCTCTCCCATCATAATTTTTAAAAAAGACTTATTATGAAGCAAATATGTCCTTATTTTCTGTTAAACCAGAAATGTGTTCTCAAGCCAGTTTCCATTGTGCTGCCTTCACTTTCAAAACCATGTGTTGAAAGAGCTGGGGAAGGAAGCAAATGAAACAGTAAGGATGTTTTTGTTTTTAAAATAATAAGTAAAAGAGTCAAGTTGTTTTGCTGAAATAGAATTAATAGTGTTCTTGAGTTATGTGTGGTAACTCAGGTCCAAACATCAGCATTCATTGCAGGATTTTATTTCAAGACTACTACTTTACACAATAACCCACTTACCTAGAAGTAAACCCCAGTGAACTCAATGGGATTTGCTTGTATAGGCATAGCATTAGTTTTGTTGGACTTTTGAAAAGATGCACTCTTCCCCAATCTTTAGATATTATGGACATATTATCTCTCATCACTCCCAAACGTTGATCATTTTGCTTGGAAGAGATGAGTACAGGTCAGAAATCAACAAATGGATTACTGGTAGGAAATGGATAGGAGTCTTAGCTGATATTAACAGTGATAGCTGACCCGAACTCTCTGTGTGAGTTGGTTGATGGACCTGGCCATTATGCAATACTGGGGAATTTCCAGAGTTACCTTTGAAACATTCATAGAGACAGTGTTAACTAGCTAAGTTTGGGGTCTACCTAAACAAGGGCAGCCTTCTGTTTTTCTTCCACAAGCAGCTGAAGAATGGCATGTCCTTTTCTGGGAAGCCAGGCATAATTGTCTACTTCTACTCTAACTGTTACCCATGATGCCTTCCTTCTGTTATAGAAAGAAGCAAGCCCAGATGCTGCCACAAAACCTCCTGCAGCAACAGTGTGAGCTGGGCATGGCTGTGGCCATTTGCTTTTTCAAGGATAAACTGGCACTAGAAAGACATGACTGGCTGTTGTTCTGTTTTAGGTTTATAAAACTGACCATTGACCAGATTTGAATTTTGAAATCTGACCATATCAAATGTTACAAAATGCTGCCATGTGCCCAAAGAAGTAGGAAAAGTTGAAGGTGATAAATCTGGCCATTCAGTCCCCTAGGTGCCTCCAAAATCCTAGGCAATGGTTGCATTGTCAGCAATTTCACATCAAAGCAATCAAAAACTTGTGGTCTCAGATTGCAGGTCTTGTGCATGAAAGGCAGAAATGACGCATTTCAACTCTCCAATCATGGTTGGTCCTAAAGTTTCATTTGCTTTGCTTCCTTTTCCCTGAATGTCTTTCATTTCCTATTTCTCTCAATAAAAATACTTCCCCTGCATCTGATTTTTTTTTTTTTAAGCCAGGTTTTTCTTCATTTAAATAATAGGCTTTTGCAGCAATGACTTTTGCATTATCACATCTAGTTTGGCCTATAGTTCCGGATGAGGGCGGGTTGCATGTTGCTATTTACCATCTTTTCCAGAAGAATTCACTGTGATCTCTGAATCATGCAAGGCCGTGCACACCAATGAGAACTGGAGGCGCTGACATCCAAAGAGCTCTGTTTAACTGGATTATGGAACAGCCAGTCTGTTCTCATCTAATTCTCTGTTGAGAAAAGCAAACTATGATTCATACGAAGAAAAGCATATGTTCCGAGGCAACAGGATGCTATCAAATTGCATCAATAACTAAAGGGGAACATTATCTTCCCCACCCTAACATGTCAAAAACTAATCAGTCAGAACTTGCTCCTCTCGGGCATCTTTTTCTTTATAAACAGCCACTATTCTGTAGCACAGGTTATGAAGAAGAGAAGAGTTTGATTTACCGTCATTTAAAATTGAAATTATTTCTTACCTGTGAGAGATTGGAATGCTTTAAATTGGCTATTTGTAAATCAGTCCTCCATTTCTCTCCCTTCCAGCACCTATTTTACTTAAATGCCTGCTTCAGGGAGATCTAAAAGCACTATGTTATTATTTTAACCAACTGAGTGAAGAATTCCAAGTTAGTTTTTGTTGAAAGTGTAGGAAAGAATTGCTTACAAAGGCCAACTCTAATTAACAATCAAAACACTGCTTCAAACTTTTCATCAAAAATGTAAATAGCTAATCAGCACCAGTCCAATGGCTTTGTTTTTTAATTAGCCCCATGCAAAGTCTCCTTGAGGTTAAAAGAGTTTGGTCTCCACCTCAGATTTTGCCGGCTAACCAATAGCTTCAAGCTGATGTTCTTTGAACTGCTTTCTCAGGAAAAAAGAAAGAAAAGAAATCCAGTGGCCTAAATGTTACATTTACATATACTATTTTTCACTGCTGTACTCCATGGAGTCTCAGTGATTCAATTGCTGAAGTTGGAAATATGAAAACAAAATAGTGAGCACTTTGGAATACTAAAATGGATTTTTAAAACACTGAAAAAATTAATTTTCTTTAGTTATATTAAAGGGGCCACCCTTCTTTTGCTATAGTGTAGCCTCTTCTGCCTACAGATCCTTCCCATTCTGCTGCTTATCCACCCCCAGGTAGATCTGAGCATCTATGGGACTGCAGGTAACACCTGGTTTCAGCCAAGGATTTGAAGTGACAAACGGACAAGAAGAGAACTAGTTTAAGACAGGTCCTTAGCTCAATATTGTCCTTAGGGCACATTTCTAACTACACTGAGGAAGAAGCAGTTCTATTTAAACTAATGAGATTGTGTGTAAACCTCTCTTAAACCCTAAAAGAATTCCTAGAAAGGGAATTCCTAAAACAACCAATAATAATTTTAAATACAGCAATGATCAGCTCATTAAAACATGGATTTATTGTTTAATTTGTTTGTTTGTTTCCTTCAGGAGCACAAAGAAATGTATGTATGTATGTCTATATTTATTCTACTTTTATCCTCCCAATAACAATCCTGTGGGAAAGGTTAGGCTGAAAAAGAATGGTCCAAAGTCATCCAATTAAGTTTCATGGCCAACACCTTAACCACTATAGTGGTTGAATAGTAGCAGATGTCCAAACCATTTATTGTTAATACGACAAAACACCTCGCAGCTTCCAAAACAAATATTTATTTGGAACTGAGAAGCTGTTCTCCTGTAAAACTGAAGTACTGCAAATCATTATTGAGAAGGCCTGTCTCTAGCCATTTATCCAATTTGGGTGAGCTGTAAAGGATTTGGGAAGATGATTTTAAGGTCCAAGTTGTTCTATATCTGAAGGATGCTGAAGTCTTGCTTTCTGGGTTACATGTGCTGATTCAAATCAGAAACCAAGAGAGTGAACAGAAGGTCATTTCATACTTTTGCTACCTAGGACTTACAGTATAGGTACCCAGCATTTGATAACCAGAATTCCAAATCTAATTTGAAATTCTGTTTCAAAACAAATCTATAGCAAAATGGAATTACCTGTGAAAGATTGTTAGATCTGACCTTACCAAGATGTAGTCAAGTAAGGTCGCTTCTGAGTAACCATCCTGGTCTCCAGTCATTACTTAAGTTTTCTAGCAGCAGGATACGTAGACTTAAACAACTGTGAGACAAGATATCTGCACTTCATATACGTAGCAGAATATAAATGGGATCCATTTATTCCTAATTTTCATTTGTCCACAGATACACACCATTCATATACCAATGTTCCTCTTCAACTTCAAAAAAATAAAATCAAGGCTCAGCCACAACTGACTCGGTTGCACTCACTGTCATCATTCTGCACATAGTAAGCTATTGACCGTTATACTGCAGTGTATTTACAGACTGGTATGATCAATATGCTATTTCTGACCCAGTCATTCTTAAAAGTTCTACAGTTGGGGTATTTTATAGGGAGATTATCCAGCACATGACAAGACTTATAAAAATTTCAATGTGAAATATCACCAGCAAAATAGGTGAAGCAAGAGTTTTGATCTATTACCTATTGAACAAATTACGGTAGGGTGAAACAGTGCTGAGAACACTGCAGACACATTGTGAAACATGTTTTCTAATGTAGTTTTCCTCGAGCCGATGGCCTCCCAAAGTGTAGGTTTATAGTTTGCATCATCTGAAGCTCTGCAAGGTAAAGATGATAGGAGCAACAATGCACAACATCCACCAAGTTTAGCAAAGTAGCTGTCTTGCAACATTTCTTAATTATAACAAGGCCTATCCATTTCAATTTTAAATATTTAATAAATAAATAAATAAATAAATAAATATTATTTAAAAACTTCTTTACGTAAACAACAGCCCTGCATGCAGTTTCTCACTATACTGTAATTCAAGATCACAGTATGAGTGCATTCCTCAAGTGCTATCCCTGCCCAAGGTATGTTTCCAAAAAAAGTCTACACAGATGAACTAGCTGGTGATAACAGATGACCTTTGTCCAGCTTTATCTGGTGCACCAATTGCAAACTTTTCTAGATTGGGGAACCCTTCAGACAGTCACTCACGCCCTGGTCATCTCATGACTTGACTACTGCAATGTGTTCTACATGGGGCTGCTCTTGAAGACCACTGGAAGCTTCAGCTGGTCCAGAATGCAGTGGCTTAGGTATGGGTCTGAGCACGTCCTCTGCTTTGTGAGCTGCACTGGTTGCCAGTTTTCTTCTAGGTGCCATTCAAGGTGCTGGTTGACACCTATAAAGCCTTACATGGCAAAGGGCCTGGTTACATGAGGCACTGTCTGTCTCCCATAGTATCTGCCCAGCTGGTTCAATCTGGCATGGTTGGTGCACTGCAGGTTCCATTGTTTAATCAATGCCACCTATTGAGACCCAGAAGTGCGCCTTCTTTGTAGCAGCGCCTGCCCTCTGGAATGAGGTTCCTCCTGAGATTCAAATGGCCCACATCCTACTGGCATTTCAAAGGGCCCCAAAGATGTGGCGCTTCACCCAGGCCTTTAGCGAGGATGACTGATTCCCCTTTCTTCCTTCCTCATGTTCCCATCTGGGTTTGTTTTCTCTGCCATCTCTGTTCCTTTGTTTTGTGTTGTTTTTCTGTTTGTTGTATTGTTCCTTGTTTGTAAATGTTTTTAACAATTTGTAAACCACCTAGAGTCACTGGGAGTCAGGCAGGATGTAAATTTAATAAATTATTATTGTTGTTAACTGTTGTCAACTGTTGTTGAGAGTTGCTTTCTCTCATCATAATTATTCCTTGTGGGCTAAGAAAATCAAACTGCAGCCAAAAGCTTGCCACTTTATACGACTATAAAAACTGGGCA